>NW_025548188.1:145000-162500 GCF_905237065.1 Salmo salar | reverse complement strand
CTACAGTCTACCTGTCTCTGTGGACGAGACAGTCTGGGGACGACGGACAGAGCTACAGTCTACCTGTCTCTGTGGACCAGAGGTTAACAGACTGCAGAGCTACAGTCTACCTGTCTCTGTGGACTAGAGGTTAACAGACTGCAGAGCTACAGTCTACCTGTCTCTGTGGACTAGAGGTTAACAGGTGACTGCAGAGCTACAGTCTACCTGTCTCTGTGGACTAGAGGTTAACAGGTGGCTGCAGAGCTACAGTCTACCTGTCTCTGTGGACTAGAGGTTAACAGGTGGCTGCAGAGCTACAGTCTACCTGTCTCTGTGGACTAGAGGTTAACAGGCTGCAGAGCTACAGTCTACCTGTCTCTGTGGACTAGAGGTTAACAGACTGCAGAGCTACAGTCTACCTGTCTCTGTGGACTAGAGGTTAACAGACTGCAGAGCTACAGTCTACCTGTCTCTGTGGACCAGAGATTAACAGACTGCAGAGCTACAGTCTACCTGTCTCTGTGGACTAGAGGTTAACAGACTGCAGAGCTACAGTCTACCTGTCTCTGTGGACTAGAGGTTAACAGGTGGCTGCAGAGCTACAGTCTACCTGTCTCTGTGGACTAGAGGTTAACAGACTGCAGAGCTACAGTCTACCTGTCTCTGTGGACCAGAGGTTAACAGGTGACTGCAGAGCTACAGTCTACCTGTCTCTGTGGACTAGAGGTTAACAGACTGCAGAGCTACAGTCTACCTGTCTCTGTGGACTAGAGGTTAACAGACTGCAGAGCTACAGTCTACCTGTCTCTGTGGACTAGAGGTTAACAGACTGCAGAGCTACAGTCTACCTGTCTCTGTGGACTAGAGGTTAACAGGTGGCTGCAGAGCTACAGTCTACCTGTCTCTGTGGACCAGAGGTTAACAGACTGCAGAGCTACAGTCTACCTGTCTCTGTGGACTAGAGGTTAACAGGTGGCTGCAGAGCTACAGTCTACCTGTCTCTGTGGACTAGAGGTTAACAGACTGCAGAGCTACAGTCTACCTGTCTCTGTGGACTAGAGGTTAACAGACTGCAGGGCTACATTCTACCTGTCTCTGTGGACTAGAGGTTAACAGACTGCAGAGCTACAGTCTACCTGTCTCTGTGGACCAGAGGTTAACAGGTGACTGCAGAGCTACAGTCTACCTGTCTCTGTGGACTAGAGGTTAACAGGTGACTGCAGAGCTACAGTCTACCTGTCTCTGTGGACTAGAGGTTAACAGGCTGCAGAGCTACAGTCTACCTGTCTCTGTGGACTAGAGGTTAACAGAGCTACAGTCTACCTGTCTCTGTGGACTAGAGGTTAACAGACTGCAGAGCTACAGTCTACCTGTCTCTGTGGACTAGAGGTTAACAGACTGCAGAGCTACAGTCTACCTGTCTCTGTGGACTAGAGGTTAACAGACTGCAGAGCTACAGTCTACCTGTCTCTGTGGACTAGAGGTTAACAGGTGGCTGCAGAGCTACAGTCTACCTGTCTCTGTGGACTAGAGGTTAACAGACTGCAGAGCTACAGTCTACCTGTCTCTGTGGACTAGAGGTTAACAGGTGGCTGCAGAGCTACAGTCTACCTGTCTCTGTGGACTAGAGGTTAACAGACTGCAGAGCTACAGTCTACCTGTCTCTGTGGACCAGAGGTTAACAGACTGCAGAGCTACAGTCTACCTGTCTCTGTGGACCAGAGGTTAACAGACTGCAGAGCTACAGTCTACCTGTCTCTGTGGACTAGAGGTTAACAGACTGCAGAGCTACAGTCTACCTGTCTCTGTGGACTAGAGGTTAACAGACTGCAGAGCTACAGTCTACCTGTCTCTGTGGACTAGAGGTTAACAGACTGCAGAGCTACAGTCTACCTGTCTCTGTGGACTAGAGGTTAACAGGTGGCTGCAGAGCTACAGTCTACCTGTCTCTGTGGACTAGAGGTTAACAGGCTGCAGAGCTACAGTCTACCTGTCTCTGTGGACGAGACAGTCTGGGGGACGACGGACAGAGATACAGTCTACCTGTCTCTGTGGACGAGACGGTCTGGGGGACGACGGACAGAGCTACAGTCTACCTGTCTCTGTGGACGAGACAGTCTGGGGACGACGGACAGAGCTACAGTCTACCTGTCTCTGTGGACTAGAGGTTAACAGACTGCAGAGCTACAGTCTACCTGTCTCTGTGGACCAGAGGTTAACAGACTGCAGAGCTACAGTCTACCTGTCTCTGTGGACTAGAGGTTAACAGACTGCAGAGCTACAGTCTACCTGTCTCTGTGGACTAGAGGTTAACAGACTGCAGAGCTACAGTCTACCTGTCTCTGTGGACTAGAGGTTAACAGACTGCAGAGCTACAGTCTACCTGTCTCTGTGGACTAGAGGTTAACAGACTGCAGAGCTACAGTCTACCTGTCTCTGTGGACTAGAGGTTAACAGGTGGCTGCAGAGCTACAGTCTACCTGTCTCTGTGGACTAGAGGTTAACAGGCTGCAGAGCTACAGTCTACCTGTCTCTGTGGACGAGACAGTCTGGGGGACGACGGACAGAGATACAGTCTACCTGTCTCTGTGGACCGAGACGGTCTGGGGACGACGGACAGAGCTACAGTCTACCTGTCTCTGTGGACGAGACAGTCTGGGGACGACGGACAGAGCTACAGTCTACCTGTCTCTGTGGACTAGAGGTTAACAGACTGCAGAGCTACAGTCTACCTGTCTCTGTGGACCAGAGGTTAACAGACTGCAGAGCTACAGTCTACCTGTCTCTGTGGACTAGAGGTTAACAGACTGCAGGGCTACAGTCTACCTGTCTCTGTGGACTAGAGATTAACAGAGCTACAGTCTACCTGTCTCTGTGGACTAGAGGTTAACAGACTGCAGGGCTACAGTCTACCTGTCTCTGTGGACTAGAGGTTAACAGACTGCAGAGCTACAGTCTACCTGTCTCTGTGGACTAGAGGTTAACAGACTGCAGAGCTACAGTCTACCTGTCTCTGTGGACTAGAGGTTAACAGGTGACTGCAGGGCTACAGTCTACCTGTCTCTGTGGACTAGAGGTTAACAGACTGCAGAGCTACAGTCTACCTGTCTCTGTGGACTAGAGGTTAACAGACTGCAGAGCTACAGTCTACCTGTCTCTGTGGACTAGAGGTTAACAGACTGCAGAGCTACAGTCTACCTGTCTCTGTGGACTAGAGGTTAACAGACTGCAGAGCTACAGTCTACCTGTCTCTGTGGACTAGAGGTTAACAGACTGCAGAGCTACAGTCTACCTGTCTCTGTGGACTAGAGGTTAACAGACTGCAGAGCTACAGTCTACCTGTCTCTGTGGACTAGAGGTTAACAGACTGCAGAGCTACAGTCTACCTGTCTCTGTGGACTAGAGGTTAACAGACTGCAGAGCTACAGTCTACCTGTCTCTGTGGACTAGAGGTTAACAGGTGACTGCAGAGCTACAGTCTACCTGTCTCTGTGGACTAGAGGTTAACAGGTGACTGCAGAGCTACAGTCTACCTGTCTCTGTGGACTAGAGGTTAACAGGTGGCTGCAGAGCTACAGTCTACCTGTCTCTGTGGACTAGAGGTTAACAGGTGGCTGCAGAGCTACAGTCTACCTGTCTCTGTGGACTAGAGGTTAACAGACTGCAGAGCTACAGTCTACCTGTCTCTGTGGACTAGAGGTTAACAGACTGCAGAGCTACAGTCTACCTGTCTCTGTGGACTAGAGGTTAACAGACTGCAGAGCTACAGTCTACCTGTCTCTGTGGACTAGAGGTTAACAGACTGCAGAGCTACAGTCTACCTGTCTCTGTGGACTAGAGGTTAACAGACTGCAGAGCTACAGTCTACCTGTCTCTGTGGACTAGAGGTTAACAGACTGCAGAGCTACAGTCTACCTGTCTCTGTGGACTAGAGGTTAACAGATGCTGCAGAGCTACAGTCTACCTGTCTCTGTGGACTAGAGGTTAACAGACTGCAGAGCTACAGTCTACCTGTCTCTGTGGACTAGAGGTTAACAGGTGGCTGCAGAGCTACAGTCTACCTGTCTCTGTGGACTAGAGGTTAACAGACTGCAGAGCTACAGTCTACCTGTCTCTGTGGACCAGAGTTTGACCCAGGCGCTTCTCCTGCTGTGTTTGTGACAGAGCCTGCCCCTCCGCGGTCTCTGTACGCCGTGAACGCCACCCACTCCTCGGTGACTCTGCTCTGGAGCGAGGTGGGAGTGGTCGACTTCTACCAGGTGCTCTGTAAACCCACCAACACCGTCAACAAGGAACTCAAGGTAAGAGATGCTCTGGAATGGGACCCTATTCCCTATGTACTGTAGTACGCTGCTATCATCTGGAATGGGACCCTATTCCCTATGTACTGTAATACACTGCTATCATCTGGAATGGGACCCTATTCCCTATGTACTGTAATACACTGCTATGATCTGGAATGGGACCCTATTCCTTATATACTGTAGTACACTGCTATGATCTGGAATGGGACCCTATTCCCTATGTACTGTAGTACACTGCTATGATCTGGAATGGTACCCTATTCCCTATGTACTGTAGTACACTGCTATGATCTGGAATGGTACCCTATTCCTTATGTACTGTAGTACACTGCTACCATCTGGAATGGTACCCTATTCCCTATGTACTGTAGTACACTGCTATGATCTGGAATGGTACCCTATTCCTTATGTACTGTAGTATACTGCTATGATCTGGAATGGTACCCTATTCCCTATGTACTGTAGTACACTGCTATCGTCTGTAATGGCACCCTATTCCCTATGTACTGTAGTACACTGCTATCGTCTGGAATGGTACCCTATTCCCTATGTACTGTAGTACACTGCTATCGTCTGGAATGGGACCCTATTCCTTATGTACTGTAGTACACTGCTATGATCTGGAATGGTACCCTATTCCCTATGTACTGTAGTACACTGCTATCGTCTGGAATGGTACCCTATTCCCTATGTACTGTAGTACACTGCTATGATCTGGAATGGTACCCTATTCCCTATGTACTGTAGTACACTGCTATCGTCTGTAATGGCACCCTATTCCCTATGTACTGTAGTACACTGCTATCGTCTGGAATGGCACCCTATTCCCTATGTACTGTAGTACACTGCTATGATCTGGAATGGGACCCTATTCCCTATGTACTGTAGTACACTGCTATGATCTGGAATGGGACCCTATTCCCTATGTACTGTAGTACACTGCTATGATCTGTAATGGCACCCTATTCCCTATGTACTGTAGTACACTGCTATCGTCTGGAATGGTACCCTATTCCCTATGTACTGTAGTACACTGCTATGATCTGGAATGGCACCCTATTCCCTATGTACTGTAGTACACTGCTATCGTCTGGAATGGGACCCTATTCCCTATGTACTGTAGTACACTGCTATCGTCTGGAATGGTACCCTATTCCCTATGTACTGTAGTACACTGCTATGATCTGGAATGGTACCCTATTCCCTATGTACTGTAGTACACTGCTATGATCTGGAATGGTACCCTATTCCCTATGTACTGTAGTACACTGCTATGATCTGGAATGGGACCCTATTCCCTATGTACTGTAGTACACTGCTATGATCTGGAATGGTACCCTATTCCCTATGTACTGTAGTACACTGCTATGATCTGGAATGGTACCCTATTCCTTATGTACTGTAGTACACTGCTATCGTCTGGAATGGTACCCTATTCCCTATGTACTGTAGTACACTGCTATCGTCTGGAATGGGACCCTATTCCCTATGTACTGTAGTACACTGCTATGATCTGGAATGGTACCCTATTCCCTATGTACTGTAATACACTGCTATGATCTGGAATGGTACCCTATTCCTTATGTACTGTAGTACACTGCTATCGTCTGGAATGGTACCCTATTCCCTATGTACTGTAGTACACTGCTATCGTCTGGAATGGTACCCTATTCCCTATGTACTGTAGTACACTGCTATGATCTGGAATGGTACCCTATTCCTTATGTACTGTAGTACACTGCTATCATCAGGAATGGGACCCTATTCTCTATGTACTGTAGTACACTGCTATGATCTGGAATGGTACCCTATTCCTTATGTACTGTAGTACACTGCTATCATCAGGAATGGGACCCTATTCTCTATGTACTGTAATACACTGCTATGATCTGGAATGGTACCCTATTCCCTATGTACTGTAGTACACTGCTATGATCTGGAATGGTACCCTATTCCCTATGTACTGTAGTACACTGCTATGATCTGGAATGGTACCCTATTCCCTATGTACTGTAGTACACTGCTATCGTCTGTAATGGCACCCTATTCCCTATGTACTGTAGTACACTGCTATCGTCTGGAATGGTACCCTATTCCCTATGTACTGTAGTACACTGCTATCGTCTGGAATGGGACCCTATTCCCTATGTACTGTAGTACACTGCTATGATCTGGAATGGTACCCTATTCCCTATGTACTGTAGTACACTGCTATCGTCTGGAATGGGACCCTATTCCCTATGTACTGTAGTACACTGCTATGATCTGGAATGGTACCCTATTCCCTATGTACTGTAGTACACTGCTATGATCTGGAATGGTACCCTATTCCCTATGTACTGTAGTACACTGCTACCATCTGGAATGGGACCCTATTCCCTATGTACTGTAGTACACTGCTATGATCTGGAATGGGACCCTATTCCCTATGTACTGTAGTACACTGCTATCGTCTGGAATGGCACCCTATTCCCTATGTACTGTAGTACACTGCTATCATCTGGAATGGTACCCTATTCCCTATGTACTGTAGTACACTGCTATCGTCTGTAATGGGACCCTATTCCCTATGTACTGTAATACACTGATAATAGTTGATACAATGTTTCCAGATATGAGTCTCCAACTTCAGCAATTTTTGCAATTCGTTCCAGTCATTGGCAGCAGAGAACTGGAAGGAGAGGCGGCCAAAGGAGGTGTTGGCTTTGGGGGTGACCAGTGAGATATACCTGCTGGAGCGAGTGCTACGAGTGGGTGCTGCTATGGTGACCAGTGAGCTGAGATAAGGCGGAGCTTTACCTAGCAAAGACTTATAGATTACCTGGAGCCAGTGGGTTTGGCGACGATTATGAAGCGAAGGCCAGCCAACGAGAGCGTACAGGTCGCAGTGGTGGGTAGTATATGGGGCTTTGGTGACAAAACGGATGGCACTGTGATAGACTGCATCCAGTTTGTTGAGTAGAGTGTTGGAGGCTATTTTGTAAATGACATCGCCGAAGTCGAGGATCGGTAGGATGGTCAGTTTTACGAGGGTATGTTTCGCAGCGTGAGTGAAGGAGGCTTTGTTGCGAAATAGGAAGCCGATTCTAGATTTAATTTTGGATAGGAGATGCTTAATGTGAGTCTGGAAGGAGAGTTTACAGTCTAACCAGACACCCAGGTATTTGTAGTTGTCCACATATTCTAAGTCAGAACCATCCAGAGTAGTGATGCTGGACGGGCCGAGCAGGTGCGGGCAGTGATCGGTTGAAGAGCATGCATTTAGTTTTACCTGCGTTTTAAGAGCAGTTGGAGGCCACGGAAGGAGAGTTGCATGACATTGAAGCTCGTCTGGAGGTTAGTTAACACAGTGTCCAAAGAAGGGCCAGAAGTATACAGAATGGTGTCGTCTGCGTAGAGGTGGATCAGAGACTCACCAGCAGCAAGAGTGACATCGTTGATATATACAGAGAAGAGAGTCGGACCGAGAATTGAACCCTGTGGCACCCCCATAGAGACTGCCAGAGGTCCGGACAACAGGCCCTCCGATTTGACACACTGAACTCTATCAGAGAAGTAGTCGGTGAACCAGGCGAGGCAGTCATTAGAGAAACCAAGGCTGTCGAGTCTGCCGATAAGAATGCGGTGATTGACAGAGTCGAAAGCCTTGGCCAGGTCGATGAAGACGGCTGCACAGCACTGTCTTTTATCGATGGCAGGTTATGATGTCGTTAAGGACCTTGAGCGTGGCTGAGGTGTCCTTGCAGTATGCTCTCTGTTCTCTCTGCAGGCTCGGGAGCCTCTAACAGCCCAGTCCCATGTGGTGACCGTGTCCAGCTTGTTGCCCTCCTCCTCCTATAACTGCAGTGTGGTCAGTTATAGCTACAGTACGCCCAGCGAGCCAGCCTTCATACACATCTCTACTACAGGTACAGTCAGCCTTCATACACATCTCTACTACAGGTACAGTCAGCCGTCATACACATCTCTACTACAGGTACAGCCAGCCTTCATACACATCTCTACTACAGGTACAGTCAGCCTTCATACACATCTCTACTACAGGTACAGCCAGCCTTCATACACATCTCTACCAGAGGTACAGTCAGCCTTCATACACATCTCTACCAGAGGTACAGTCAGCCTTCATACACATCTCTAATACAGGTACAGTCAGCCTTCATACACATCTCTACTACAGGTACAGTCAGCCTTCATACACATCTCTACTACAGGTACAGCCAGCCTTCATACACATCTCTACCAGAGGTACAGTCAGCCTTCATACACATCTCTACCAGAGGAACAGTCCGCCTTCATACACATCTCTACTACAGGTACAGCCAGCCTTCATACACATCTCTACCAGAGGTACAGTCAGCCTTCATACACATCTCTACTACAGGTACAGCCAGCCTTCATACACATCTCTACTACAGGTACAGCCAGCCTTCATACACATCTCTACTACAGGTACAGTCAGCCTTCATACACTTCTCTACTACAGGTACAGTCAGCCTTCATACACATCTCTACTACAGGTACAGTCAGCCTTCATACACATCTCTACTACAGGTACAGTCAGCCTTCATACACATCTCTACTACAGGTACAGTCAGCCAGCCTTCATACACATCTCTACTACAGGTACAGCCAGCCTTCATACACATCTCTACTACAGGTACAGTCAGCCTTCATACACTTCTCTACTACAGGTACAGTCAGCCTTCATACACATCTCTACTACAGGTACAGCCAGCCTTCATACACATCTCTACTACAGGTACAGTCAGCCTTCATACACATCTCTACTACAGGTACAGTCAGCCTTCATACACATCTCTACTACAGGTACAGTCAGCCTTCATACACATCTCTACCAGAGGTACAGCCAGCCTTCATACACATCTCTACTACAGGTACAGTCAGCCTTCATACACATCTCTACCAGAGGTACAGCCAGCCTTCATACACATCTCTACTACAGGTACAGCCAGCCTTCATACACATCTCTACAACAGGTACAGTCAGCCTTCATACACATCTCTACCAGAGGTACAGCCAGCCTTCATACACATCTCTACCAGAGGTACAGTCAGCCTTCATACCCATCTCTACTACAGGTACAGTCAGCCTTCATACACATCTCTACTACAGGTACAGTCAGCCTTCATACACATCTCTACCAGAGGTACAGTCAGCCTTCATACACATCTCTACTACAGGTACAGTCAGCCTTCATACACATCTCTACCAGAGGAACAGTCCACCTTCATACACATCTCTACTACAGGTACAGCCAGCCTTCATACACATCTCTACCAGAGGTACAGTCAGCCTTCATACACATCTCTACTACAGGTACAGCCAGCCTTCATACACATCTCTACTACAGGTACAGTCAGTCAGCCTTTATACACATCTCTACTACAGGTACAGTCAGCCTTCATACACATCTCTACTACAGGTACAGTCAGCCTTCATACACATCTCTACCAGAGGTACAGTCAGCCTTCATACACATCTCTACTACAGGTACAGTCAGCCTTCATACACATCTCTACCAGAGGTACAGTCAGCCTTCATACACATCTCTACTACAGGTACAGCCAGCCTTCATACACATCTCTACTACAGGTACAGTCAGCCTTCATACACATCTCTACTACAGGTACAGCCAGCCTTCATACACATCTCTACCAGAGGTACAGTCAGCCTTCATACACATCTCTACTACAGGTACAGCCAGCCTTCATACACATCTCTACTACAGGTACAGTCAGCCTTCATACCCATCTCTACTACAGGTACAGCCAGCCTTCATACACATCTCTACTACAGGTACAGTCAGCCTTCATACACATCTCTACTACAGGTACAGCCAGCCTTCATACACATCTCTACTACAGGTACAGTCAGCCTTCATACACATCTCTACTACAGGTACAGTCAGCCTTCATACACATCTCTACTACAGGTACAGTCAGCCTTCATACACATCTCTACTACAGGTACAGTCAGCCTTCATACACATCTCTACCAGAGGTACAGCCAGCCTTCATACACATCTCTACTACAGGTACAGTCAGCCTTCATACACATCTCTACTACAGGTACAGTCAGCCTTCATACACATCTCTACCAGAGGTACAGCCAGCCTTCATACACATCTCTACTACAGGTACAGCCAGCCTTCATACACATCTCTACCAGAGGTACAGTCAGCCTTCATACACATCTCTACTACAGGTACAGTCAGCCTTCATACACATCTCTACTACAGGTACAGCCAGCCTTCATACACATCTCTACTACAGGTACAGTCAGCCTTCATACACATCTCTACTACAGGTACAGTCAGCCTTCATACACATCTCTACTACAGGTACAGTCAGCCTTCATACACATCTCTACTACAGGTACAGCCAGCCTTCATACACATCTCTACTACAGGTACAGTCAGCCTTCATACACATCTCTACTACAGGTACAGCCAGCCTTCATACACATCTCTACTACAGGTACAGCCAGCCTTCATACACATCTCTACTACAGGTACAGCCAGCCTGGGAAAAATCTACAGTTCTTCAGTTTTACACCACAGAACAAGTCTGTTTTCTCGTGGTTTCCTGCCACTCTCTCTCTCTCTCTCTCTCTCTCTCTCTCTCTCTCTCTCTCTCTCTCTCTCTCTCTCTCTCTCTCTCTCTCTCTCTCTCTCTCTCTCTCTCTCTCTCTCTTCTGTGGTTAAATACTGTTCCTGTTTCCCAGAAGGCCAATGTCAGCAGGTTGTAGTGTACCACATCCAATCACTGTGACTCCAAAATACTGAGTTTCAGATCCACATTGCTGTGTCCGCAGGCTGCGTGTATTCCTGTCGTATCATCCTGAATCTGCACTGTGTTTTCCTTCCAGCCAGACGCTGGGATTCATCTCTGCTCTAGCGGTCCTCTGTGATAATATGTTATTGTTGTTCCAGCCAGAGAGATGAATCCCAGCGTCGCTGCCATCTCTGCTCTAGCGGTCCTCTGTGATAATATGTTATTGTTGTTCCAGCCAGAGAGATGAATCCCAGCGTCGCTGCCATCTCTGCTCTAGCGGTCCTCAGTGTCCTCCTTCTCAGCCTGCTGGTCGTCTTCCTACTGATGCTGCGTCAGAAACACCTGGCCAGGTGAGAGAAGGAGGGAGCCGTCCACATAACGGACATACGTTACCCGACGCTAACCTTTCCACAAGATCTGGTTTTTTCAAATAATATTTCATAATATATTTCTGTCTGAAGATTAAGAAAAAATAGAGCTGAACAACAAGTACGCTGGCTCCTCCTCTCTCCCACTGGCTCCTCCTCTCTCTCCCACTGGCTCCTCCTCTCTCTCCCACTGGCTCCTCCTCTCTCCCCCTGGCTCCTCCTCTCTCTCACTGGCTCCTCCTCTCTCTCCCCCTGGCTCCTCCTCTCTCCCACTGGCTCCTCCTCTCTCTCCCTGGCCCCTCCTCTCTCCCCCTGGCTCCTCCTTTCTCCACCTGGCTCCTCCTCTCTCCCACTGGCTCCTCCTCTCTCCTCCTGGCTCCTCCTCTCTCCTCCTGGCTCCTCCTCTCTCCCCCTGGTTCTCCTCTCTCCCCCCTCATTACCCACAGAGCTCCAGGTTAGATCTGTCCAGTGTAGATCTGTCCAGTGTAGATCTGTCCAGTGTAGATCAGGTTAGATCTGTCCAGTGTAGATCTGTCCAGTGTAGATCAGGTCATTACCCACAGAGCCCCAGGTTAGATCTGTCCAGTGTAGATCTGTCCAGTGTAGATCAGGTTAGATCTGTCCAGTGTAGATCTGTCCAGTGTAGATCAGGTTAGATCTGTCCAGTGTAGATCTGTCCAGTGTAGATCAGGTTAGATCTGTCCAGTGTAGATCTGTCCAGTGTAGATCAGGTCATTACCCACAGAGCCCCAGGTTAGATCTGTCCAGCGTAGATCTGTCCAGTGTGGATCTGTCCAGTGTAGATCAGGTTAGATCTGTCCAGCGTAGATCAGGTCATTACCCACAGAGCCCCAGGTTAGATCTGTCCAGCGTAGATCTGTCCAGTGTAGATCTGTCCAGCGTAGATCTGTCCAGTGTAGATCAGGTTAGATCTGTCCAGTGTAGATCTGTCCAGTGTAGATCAGGTTAGATCTGTCCAGTGTAGATCTGTCCAGTGTAGATCAGGTTAGATCTGTCCAGTGTAGATCTGTCCAGTGTAGATCAGGTCATTACCCACAGAGCCCCAGGTTAGATCTGTCCAGCGTAGATCTGTCCAGTGTAGATCTGTCCAGTGTAGATCAGGTTAGATCTGTCCAGCGTAGATCAGGTCATTACCCACAAAGCCCCAGGTTAGATCTGTCCAGCGTAGATCTGTCCAGTGTAGATCTGTCCAGCGTAGATCTGTCCAGTGTAGATCAGGTTAGATCTGTCCAGTGTAGATCTGTCCAGTGTAGATCTGTCCAGTGTAGATCAGGTTAGATCTGTCCAGTGTAGATCTGTCCAGTGTAGATCAGGTTAGATCTGTCCAGCGTAGATCAGGTCATTACCCACAGAGCCCCAGGTTAGATCTGTCCAGCGTAGATCTGTCCAGTGTAGATCTGTCCAGCGTAGATCTGTCCAGTGTAGATCAGGTTAGATCTGTCCAGTGTAGATCTGTCCAGTGTAGATCTGTCCAGTGTAGATCAGGTTAGATCTGTCCAGTGTAGATCTGTCCAGTGTAGATCAGGTTAGATCTGTCCAGTGTAGATCTGTCCAGTGTAGATCTGTCCAGTGTAGATCAGGTTAGATCTGTCCAGCGTAGATCTGTCCAGTGTAGATCTGTCCAGTGTAGATCAGGTTAGATCTGTCTAGTGTAGATCTGTCCAGTGTAGATCTGTCCAGTGTAGATCTGTCCAGCGTAGATCTGTCCAGTGTAGATCTGTCCAGTGTAGATCAGGTTAGATCTGTCCAGCGTAGATCTGTCCAGTGTAGATCTGTCCAGTGTAGATCAGGTTAGATCTGTCCAGTGTAGATCTGTCCAGTGTAGATCAGGTTAGATCTGTCCAGCGTAGATCTGTCCAGTGTAGATCTGTCCAGTGTAGATCTGTCCAGTGTAGATCAGGTTAGATCTGTCCAGCGTAGATCTGTCCAGTGTAGATCTGTCCAGTGTAGATCAGGTTAGATCTGTCCAGTGTAGATCTGTCCAGTGTAGATCAGGTTAGATCTGTCCAGCGTAGATCTGTCCAGTGTAGATCAGGTTAGATCTGTCCAGCGTAGATCTGTCCAGTGTAGATCTGTCCAGCGTAGATCTGTCCAGCGTAGATCTGTCCAGTGTAGATCAGAGCCTTGCAATAGATAGAATACAAATATTTTGGTTTAAAGCATTTTCAATTCCTCTTTATTATTTTAGTCATCAAAACGTTTCACTTCCTCTTTGTATTGTTTTAGTCATCGTGTGTGTAATACAGTAAGTCCGGAGTTATTTTTGTGTTTGTAGCTAACTGCTGTCTTTCCTCCAGGGAGTGCGGAGCAGAAACCTTTGTCAATTTTGCTTCGTTTGAGAGGGACGGCAAACTGCCCTACAACTGGTAGGAATTACCACGTCTCTACCCTGAAACCAGAAACCCAAAACAGCAAGTCTGCTGTCCTCAGTCAACCAGACTATCTGAATGTTCAAATCCATTCATCTAATCCAACTGTCAGACCAGGGAGAGAGAGAGAGAGGCTTCAACTCTGTTTAACACTGGCTAGAGTTAGTAGGAATAACCTTTAATCCAACTGTCAGACCAGGAAGAGAGAGAGAGGCTTCAACTCTGTTTAACACTGGCTAGAGTTAGTAGGAATAACCTTTAATCCAACTATCAGACCAGGGAGAGAGAGAGAGAGAGGCTACAACTCTGTTTAACACTGGCTAGAGTTAGTAGGAATAACCTTTAATCCAACTATCAGACCAGGGAGAGAGAGAGAGAGAGAGGCTTCAACTCTGTTTAACACTGGCTAGAGTTAGTAGGAATAACCTTTACTAGTCAGACCAGGGAGAGAGAGAGAGAGAGAGGCTTCAACTCTGTTTAACACTGGCTAGAGTTAGTAGGAATAACCTTTAATCCAACTATCAGACCAGGGAGAGAGAGAGAGAGAGAGAGGCTTCAACTCTGTTTAACACTGGCTAGAGTTAGTAGGAATAACCTTTACTAGTCAGACCAGGGAGAGAGAGAGAGAGAGAGGCTTCAACTCTGTTTAACACTGGCTAGAGTTAGTAGGAATAACCTTTACTAGTCAGACCAGGGAGAGAGAGAGAGGCTACAACTCTGTTTAACACTGGCTAGAGTTAGTAGGAATAACCTTTAATCCAACTATCAGACCAGGGAGAGAGAGAGAGAGAGGCTTCAACTCTGTTTAACACTGGCTAGAGTTAGTAGGAATAACCTTTACTAGTCAGACCAGGAAGAGAGAGAGAGAGGCTTCAACTCTGTTTAACACTGGCTAGAGTTACTAGGAATAACCTTTACTAGTCAGATCAGGGAGAGAGAGAGAGAGAGAGGCTACAACTCTGTTTAACACTGACTAGAGTTAGTAGGAATAACCTTTACTAGTCAGATCAGGGAGAGAGAGAGAGAGAGAGGCGACAACTCTGTTTAACACTGGCTAGAGTTAGTTGGAATAACCTTTACTAGTCAGACCAGGGAGAGAGAGAGAGAGGCTACAACTCTGTTTAACACTGGCTAGAGTTAGTAGGAATAACCTTTAATCCAACTGTCAGACCAGGAAGAGAGAGAGAGAGGCTTCAACTCTGTTTAACACTGGCTAGAGTTAGTAGGAATAACCTTTACTAGTCAGACCAGGAAGAGAGAGAGAGAGGCTTCAACTCTGTTTAACACTGGCTAGAGTTAGTAGGAATAACCTTTACTAGTCAGACCAGGAAGAGAGAGAGAGAGGCTACAACTCTGTTTAACACTGGCTAGAGTTAGTAGGAATAACCTTTACTAGTCAGACCAGGGAGAGAGAGAGAGAGAGGCTTCAACTCTGTTTAACACTGGCTAGAGTTAGTAGGAATAACCTTTACTAGTCAGACCAGGGAGAGAGAGAGAGGCTACAACTCTGTTTAACACTGGCTAGAGTTAGTAGGAATAACCTTTAATCCAACTATCAGACCAGGGAGAGAGAGAGAGAGAGAGAGGCTTCAACTCTGTTTAACACTGGCTAGAGTTAGTAGGAATAACCTCTAATCCAACTGTCAGACCAGGAAGAGAGAGAGAGGCTACAACTCTGTTTAACACTGGCTAGAGTTAGTAGGAATAACCTTTAATCCAACTGTCAGACCAGGAAGAGAGAGAGAGGGGCTACAACTCTGTTTAACACTGGCTAGAGTTAGTAGGAATAACCTTTAATCCAACTGTCAGACCAGGAAGAGAGAGAGAGAGAGAGGCTACAACTCTGTTTAACACTGGCTAGAGTTAGTAGGAATAACCTTTAATCCAACTATCAGACCAGGGAGAGAGAGAGAGAGAGGCTACAACTCTGTTTAACACTGGCTAGAGTTAGTAGGAATAACCTTTACTAGTCAGATCAGGGAGAGAGAGAGAGAGAGAGAGGCGACAACTCTGTTTAACACTGGCTAGAGTTAGTTGGAATAACCTTTACTAGTCAGACCAGGGAGAGAGAGAGAGAGGCTACAACTCTGTTTAACACTGGCTAGAGTTAGTAGGAATAACCTTTAATCCAACTATCAGACCAGGGAGGGAGAGAGAGGCTACAACTCTGTTTAACACTGGCTAGAGTTAGTAGGAATAACCTTTACTAGTCAGACCAGGGAGAGAGAGAGAGAGGCTACAACTCTGTTTAACACTGGCTAGAGTTAGTAGGAATAACCTTTAATCCAACTATCAGACCAGGGAGAGAGAGAGAGGCTACAACTCTGTTTAACACTGGCTAGAGTTAGTAGGAATAACCTTTACTAGTCAGACCAGGGAGAGAGAGAGAGAGAGAGAGAGGCTACAACTCTGTTTAACACTGGCTAGAGTTAGTAGGAATAACCTTTACTAGTCAGATCAGGGAGAGAGAGAGAGAGAGAGAGAGGCGACAACTCTGTTTAACACTGGCTAGAGTTAGTAGGAATAACCTTTACTAGTCAGACCAGGGAGAGAGAGAGAGAGGCTACAACTCTGTTTAACACTGGCTAGAGTTAGTAGGAATAACCTTTAATCCAACTGTCAGACCAGGGAGAGAGAGAGAGGCTACAACTCTGTTTAACACTGGCTAGAGTTAGTAGGAATAACCTTTAATCCAACTATCAGACCAGGGAGGGAGAGAGAGGCTACAACTCTGTTTAACACTGGCTAGAGTTAGTAGGAATAACCTTTACTAGTCAGACCAGGGAGAGAGAGAGAGGCTACAACTCTGTTTAACACTGGCTAGAGTTAGTAAGAATAACCTTTAATCCAACTGTCAGACCAGGGAGAGAGAGAGAGGCTACAACTCTGTTTAACACTGGCTAGAGTTAGTAGGAATAACCTTTAATCCAACTGTCAGACCAGGGAGAGAGAGAGAGGCTACAACTCTGTTTAACACTGGCTAGAGTTAGTAGGAATAACCTTTAATCCAACTGTCAGACCAGGGAGGGAGAGAGAGAGGCTACAACTCTGTTTAACACTGGCTAGAGTTAGTAAGAATAACCTTTAATCCAACTGTCAGACCAGGGAGAGAGAGAGAGGCTACAACTCTGTTTAACACTGGCTAGAGTTAGTAGGAATAACCTTTAATCCAACTGTCAGACCAGGGAGGGAGAGAGAGAGGCTACAACTCTGTTTAACACTGGCTAGAGTTAGTAGGAATAACCTTTACTAGTCAGATCAGGGAGAGAGAGAGAGAGAGGCGACAACTCTGTTTAACACTGGCTAGAGTTAGTAGGAATAACCTTTACTAGTCAGATCAGGGAGAGAGAGAGAGAGAGAGGCTACAACTCTGTTTAACACTGGCTAGAGTTAGTAGGAATAACCTTTAATCCAACTGTCAGACCAGGGAGAGAGAGAGAGAGGCTACAACTCTGTTTAACACTGGCTAGAGTTAGTCGAAATATATTTTTGATGACAGTGTAGTAAATCTGATCTCAGAGTAACAAAGGGAGAGGCCAGCGTTGCTTCCTCTGTAGGGTGCAATGGGAAGAAATGATTTGGGTTGGAGTTTTTATCTCCTATACACGTTTACTATTTAATGAAACATTTCAACTATGGACAAAACCCTTCAACAATTG
>NW_025548188.1:25000-140000 GCF_905237065.1 Salmo salar | reverse complement strand
GCTGGCTTTAACCAGCAGCAGACCACCCTGCATCCCACCGCTGGCTTTAACCAGCAGCAGACCACCCTGCACCCCACCGCTGGCTTTAACCAGCAGCGGACCACCCTGCACCCCACCACTGGCTTTAACCAGCAGCAGACCACCCTGCACCCCACCGCTGGCTTTAACCAGCAGCGGACCACCCTGCACCCCACCGCTGGCTGTAACCAGCAGACCACCCTGCACCCCACCGCTGGCTTTAACCAGCAGCAGACCACCCTGCATCCCACCGCTGGCTTTAGCCAGCAGCAGACCACCCTGCACCCCACCGCTGGCTTTAACCAGCAGCAGACCACCCTGCATCCCACCGCTGGCTTTAACCAGCAGCAGACCACCCTGCACCCCACCGCTGGCTTTAACCAGCAGCAGACCACCCTGCACCCCACCGCTGGCTTTAACCAACAGACCACCCTGCACCCCACCGCTGGCTTTAACCAGCAGCAGACCACCCTGCATCCCACCGCTGGCTTTAACCAGCAGCAGACCACCCTGCACCCCACCGCTGGCTTTAACCAGCAGCAGACCACCCTGCATCACACCGCTGGCTTTAACCAGCAGCAGACCACCCTGCATCCCACCGCTGGCTTTAACCAGCAGCAGACCACCCTGCATCCCACCGCTGGCTTTAACCAGCAGACCACCCTGCACCCCACCGCTGGCTTTAACCAGCAGCAGACCACCCTGCATCCCACCGCTGGCTTTAACCAGCAGCAGACCACCCTGCACCCCACCGCTGGCTTTAACCAGCAGCAGACCACCCTGCATCACACCGCTGGCTTTAACCAGCAGCAGACCACCCTGCATCACACCGCTGGCTTTAACCAGCAGCAGACCACCCTGCATCCCACCGCTGGCTTTAACCAGCAGCAGACCACCCTGCACCCCACCGCTGGCTTTAACCAGCAGCAGACCACCCTGCATCCCACTGCTGGCTTTAACCAGCAGCAGACCACCCTGCATCCCACCGCTGGCTTTAACCAGCAGACCACCCTGCACCCCACCGCTGGCTTTAACCAGCAGCAGACCACCCTGCACCCCACCGCTGGCTTTAACCAGCAGCAGACCACCCTGCATCACACCGCTGGCTTTAACCAGCAGCAGACCACCCTGCATCCCACCTCGGGCTTTAACCAGCAGCAGACCACCCTGCATCACACTATACAAAAGGACACACATTTCTCCTGTTTCAGCTGGATGACTGTTCTCTGTGTTGTGTTTCAGCTCTGTCCAGCTGGATGACTGTTCTCTGTGTTGTGTTTCAGCTCTGTCCAGCTGGATGACTGTTCTCTGTGTGTTGTGTTTCAGCTCTGTCCAGCTGGATGACTGTTCTCTGTGTTGTGTTTCAGCCCTGTCCAGCTGGATGACTGTTCTCTGTGTTGTGTTTCAGCCCTGTCCAGCTGGATGACTGTTCTCTGTGTTGTGTTTCAGCCCTGTCCAGCTGGATGACTGTTCTGTGTGTGTTTCAGCCCTGTCCAGCTGGATGACTGTTCTCTGTGTTGTGTTTCAGCCCTGTCCAGCTGGATGACTGTTCTCTGTGTTGTGTTTCAGCCCTGTCCAGCTGGATGACTGTTCTCTGTGTTGTGTTTCAGCCCTGTCCAGCTGGATGACTGTTCTGTGTGTGTTTCAGCCCTGTCCAGCTGGATGACTGTTCTCTGTGTTGTGTTTCAGCCCTGTCCAGCTGGATGACTGTTCTCTGTGTTCTGTTTCAGCTCTGTCCAGCTGGATGACTGTTCTCTCTGTGTTGTGTTTCAGCCCTGTCCAGCTGGATGACTGTTCTCTGTGTTGTGTTTCAGCTCTGTCCAGCTGGATGACTGTTCTCTGTGTTGTGTTTCAGCTCTGTCCAGCTGGATGACTGTTCTCTGTGTTGTGTTTCAGCCCTGTCCAGCTGGATGACTGTTCTCTGTGTTGTGTTTCAGCCCTGTCCAGCTGGATGACTGTTCTCTGTGTTGTGTTTCAGCCCTGT
Source organism: Salmo salar (assembly GCF_905237065.1). Lineage (NCBI taxonomy): Eukaryota > Metazoa > Chordata > Actinopteri > Salmoniformes > Salmonidae > Salmo > Salmo salar. The sequence goes on along the minus strand of NW_025548188.1, from coordinate 137,998 downwards.
CCAGCTGGATGACTGTTCTCTGTGTTGTGTTTCAGCCCTGTCCAGCTGGATGACTGTTCTCTGTGTTGTGTTTCAGCCCTGTCCAGCTGGATGACTGTTCTCTGTGTTGTGTTTCAGCCCTGTCCAGCTGGATGACTGTTCTCTGTGTTGTGTTTCAGCCCTGTCCAGCTGGATGACTGTTCTCTGTGTTGTGTTTCAGCCCTGTCCAGCTGGATGACTGTTCTGTGTGTGTTTCAGCCCTGTCCAGCTGGATGACTGTTCTCTGTGTTGTGTTTCAGCCCTGTCCAGCTGGATGACTGTTCTCTGTGTTCTGTTTCAGCTCTGTCCAGCTGGATGACTGTTCTCTCTGTGTTGTGTTTCAGCCCTGTCCAGCTGGATGACTGTTCTCTGTGTTGTGTTTCAGCTCTGTCCAGCTGGATGACTGTTCTCTGTGTTGTGTTTCAGCTCTGTCCAGCTGGATGACTGTTCTCTGTGTTGTGTTTCAGCCCTGTCCAGCTGGATGACTGTTCTCTGTGTTGTGTTTCAGTCCTGTCCAGCTGGATGACTGTTCTCTGTGTTGTGTTTCAGCTCTGTCCAGCTGGATGACTGTTCTCTGTGTTGTGTTTCAGCCCTGTCCAGCTGGATGACTGTTCTCTCTGTGTTGTGTTTCAGCTCTGTCCAGCTGGATGACTGTTCTCTGTGTTGTGTTTCAGCCCTGTCCAGCTGGATGACTGTTCTCTGTGTTGTGTTTCAGCCCTGTCCAGCTGGATGACTGTTCTCTGTGTTGTGTTTCAGCCCTGTCCAGCTGGATGACTGTTCTCTCTGTGTTGTGTTTCAGCCCTGTCCAGCTGGATGACTGTTCTCTGTGTTGTGTTTCAGCTCTGTCCAGCTGGATGACTATTCTCTGTGTTGTGTTTCAGCTCTGTCCAGCTGGATGACTGTTCTCTGTGTGTTGTGTTTCAGCTCTGTCCAGCTGGATGACTGTTCTCTATGTTGTGTTTCAGCTCTGTCCAGCTGGATGACTATTCTCTGTGTTGTGTTTCAGCTCTGTCCAGCTGGATGACTGTTCTCTGTGTGTTGTGTTTCAGCCCTGTCCAGCTGGATGACTGTTCTCTGTGTTGTGTTTCAGCTCTGTCCAGCTGGATGACTGTTCTCTGTGTTGTGTTTCAGCTCTGTCCAGCTGGATGACTGTTCTCTGTGTGTTGTGTTTCAGCTCTGTCCAGCTGGATGACTGTTCTCTGTGTTGTGTTTCAGCCCTGTCCAGCTGGATGACTGTTCTCTGTGTTCTGTTTCAGCCCTGTCCAGCTGGATGACTGTTCTCTGTGTTGTGTTTCAGCCCTGTCCAGCTGGATGACTGTTCTCTCTGTGTTGTGTTTCAGCCCTGTCCAGCTGGATGACTGTTCTCTGTGTTGTGTTTCAGCCCTGTCCAGCTGGATGACTGTTCTCTGTGTTGTGTTTCAGCCCTGTCCAGCTGGATGACTGTTCTCTGTGTGTTGTGTTTCAGCCCTGTCCAGCTGGATGACTGTTCTCTGTGTTGTGTTTCAGCCCTGTCCAGCTGGATGACTGTTCTCTGTGTTGTGTTTCAGCCCTGTCCAGCTGGATGACTGTTCTCTGTGTTCTGTTTCAGCCCTGTCCAGCTGGATGACTGTTCTCTGTGTTGTGTTTCAGCCCTGTCCAGCTGGATGACTGTTCTCTGTGTTGTGTTTCAGCCCTGTCCAGCTGGATGACTGTTCTCTGTGTTCTGTTTCAGCTCTGTCCAGCTGGATGACTGTTCTCTGTGTGTTGTGTTTCAGCCCTGTCCAGCTGGATGACTGTTCTCTGTGTTGTGTTTCAGCCCTGTCCAGCTGGATGACTGTTCTCTGTGTTGTGTTTCAGCTCTGTCCAGCTGGATGACTGTTCTCTGTGTTGTGTTTCAGCTCTGTCCAGCTGGATGACTGTTCTCTGTGTGTTGTGTTTCAGCTCTGTCCAGCTGGATGACTGTTCTCTGTGTTCTGTTTCAGCTCTGTCCAGCTGGATGACTGTTCTCTGTGTTGTGTTTCAGCCCTGTCCAGCTGGATGACTGTTCTCTGTGTTGTGTTTCAGCCCTGTCCAGCTGGATGACTGTTCTCTGTGTTCTGTTTCAGCTCTGTCCAGCTGGATGACTGTTCTCTGTGTGTTGTGTTTCAGCCCTGTCCAGCTGGATGACTGTTCTCTGTGTTGTGTTTCAGCCCTGTCCAGCTGGATGACTGTTCTCTGTGTTGTGTTTCAGCTCTGTCCAGCTGGATGACTGTTCTCTCTGTGTTGTGTTTCAGCCCTGTCCAGCTGGATGACTGTTCTCTCTGTGTTGTGTTTCAGCCCTGTCCAGCTGGATGACTGTTCTCTCTGTGTTGTGTTTCAGCCCTGTCCAGCTGGATGACTGTTCTCTGTGTTGTGTTTCAGCTCTGTCCAGCTGGATGACTTTGAAGCGTACCTCAAAGACATGAGCAAAGACTCCGCCTACAAGTTTTCTCTGCAGTTTGAGGTAGTTTTCTGATGACCTAATGATACACAGAAACATGTTATACCTGGATTAGATATATGATCATATTATACCTGGATAATGTTATACCTGGATTAAATATATGATCATGTTATACCTGGATTAGATATATTATACCTGGATCATGTTATACCTGGATTAAATATATGATCATATTATACCTGGATTAGATATATGATCATGTTATACCTGGATTAGATATATGATCATGTTATACCTGGATTAGATATATTATACCTGGATCATGTTATACCTGGATTAGATATATGATCATATTATACCTGGATTAGATATATGATCATGTTATACCTGGATTAGATATACCTGGATCATGTTATACCTGGATTAAATATATGATCATGTTATACCTGGATTAGATATATGATCATGTTATACCTGGATTAGATATATGATCATATTATACCTGGATTAGATATATGATCATGTTATACCTGGATTAGATATATGATCATGTTATACCTGGATTAGATATATGATCATGTTATACCTGGATTAAATATATGATCATGTTATACCTGGATTAGATATATGATCATATTATACCTGGATTAGATATATTATCATATTATACCTGGATCATGTTATACCTGGATTAGATATATGATCATGTTATACCTGGATTAGATATATGATCATGTTATACCTGGATTAGATATTGTGTTTGAGTCGTCGCTCATGGCCTGTCATGTGTCTGTCATGTTGTAGGAGCTGAAGAGCGTAGGTCTGGATCTTTCCCATGATGCAGCAGACCTGCCAATCAACAGACCCAAGAACCGCTACACCAACATCCTGCCATGTGAGTGACCCAGACACTACGCCATATATAACAGCACACCAACATCCTGCCATGTGAGTGACCCAGACACTACGCCATATATAACAGCACACCAACATCCTGCCATGTGAGTGACCCAGACACTACGCCATATATAACAGCACACCAACATCCTGCCATGTGAGTGACCCAGACACGACACCATATATAACAGCACACCAACATCCTGCCATGTGAGTGACCCAGACGCGACCATATATAACAGCACACCAACATCCTGCCATGTGAGTGACCCAGACACTACGCCATATATAACAGCACACCAACATCCTGCCATGTGAGTGACCAGCCGCCATATATAACAGCACACCAACATCCTGCCATGTGAGTGACCCAGACACTCGCCATATATAACAGCACACCAACATCCTGCCATGTGAGTGACCCAGACACTACGCCATATATAACAGCACACCAACATCCTGCCATGTGAGTGACCCAGACCTCGGACCATATATAACAGCACACCAACATCCTGCCATGTGAGTGACCCAGACACTACGCCATATATAACAGCACACCAACATCCTGCCATGTGAGTGACCAGGGGGACCCCATATATAACAGCACACCAACATCCTGCCATGTGAGTGACCCAGACACTACGCCATATATAACAGCACACCAACATCCTGCCATGTGAGTGACCAGGGGACCATATATAACAGCACACCAACATCCTGCCATGTGAGTGACCCAGACACTACGCCATATATAACAGCACACCAACGTCCTGCCATGTGAGTGACCCAGACACTACGCCATATATAACAGCACACCAACATCCTGCCATGTGAGTGACCAGTGCCATGTATGCTGGTTAATCTGTAGAAACAGGAAACAGATACCTGATGAGTACTGAATAGAACCATGACTTTCCCCAGATGACTTCAGCAGAGTGAAGCTGATCTATTTACATAACGACGAGGGATCCGACTACATCAACGCCAACTACATACCAGTAAGTACCAGTGCATACCAACTACATACCATTACATACCAACTACATACCAGTAAGTACCAGTGCATACCAACTACATACCATTACATACCAACTACATACCAGTAAGTACCAGTGCATACCAACTACATACCATTACATACCAACTACATACCAGTAAGTACCAGTGCATACCAACTACATACCATTACATACCAACTACATACCTGTAAGTACCAGTGCATACCAACTACATACCATTACATACCAGCTACATACCAACTACATACCAGTAAGTACCAGTGCATACCAACTACATACCAGTAAGTACCAGTGCATACCAAATACATACCAGTAAGTACCAGTGCATACCAACTACATACCAGTAAGTACCAGTGCATACCAACTACATACCATTACATACCAACTACATACCAGTAAGTACCAGTGCATACCAACTACATACCATTACATACCAACTACATACCAACTACATACCATTACATACCAACTACATACCAACTACATACCATTACATACCAACTACATACCATTACATACCAACTACATACCAACTACATACCAACTACATACCATTACATACCATTACATACCAACTACATACCAGTAAGTACCATTACATACCAACTACATACCATTACATACCAACTACATACCATTACATACCAACTACATACCAGTAAGTACCAGTGCATACCAACTACATACCATTACATACCAACTACATACCATTAAGTACCAGTGCATACCAACTACATACCACTACATACCAACTACATACCAACTACATACCATTACATACCAACTACATACCAACTACATACCATTACATACCAACTACATACCAGTAAGTACCAGTGCATACCAACTACATACCATTACATACCAACTACATACCAACTACATACCATTACATACCAACTACATACCATGGCATACCAACTACATACCAGTAAGTACCAGTGCATACCAACTACATACCATTACATACCAACTACATACCATTACATACCAACTACATACCATTACATACCAACTACATACCAGTAAGTACCAGTGCATACCAACTACATACCATTACATACCAACTACATACCAACTACATACCAACTACATACCATGACATACCAACTACATACCATTACATAGCAACCACATACCAACTACATACCAGTAAGTACCAGTGCATACCAACTACATACCATTACATACCAACTACATACCAGTAAGTACCAGTGCATACCAACTACATACCATTACATACCAACTACATACCAACTACATACCAACTACATACCATTACATACCAACTACATACCATTAAATACCAACCACATACCAACTACATACCATTACATACCAACTACATACCAGTAAGTACCAGTGCATACAACTACATACCATTACATACGAACTACATACCAACTACATACCAGTAAGTACCAGTGCATACCAACTACATACCATTACATACCAACTACATACCAGTAAGTACCAGTGCATACCAACTACATACCATTACATACCAACTACATACCAACTACATACCAACTACATTTCATTACATACCAACTACATACCAGTAAGTACCAGTAAGTACCAACTACATACCATTACATACCAACTACATACCAGTAAGTACCAGTGCATACCAACTACATACCATTACATACCAACTACATACCAACTACATACCATTACATACCAACTACATACCAGTAAGTACCAGTGCATACCAACTACATACCATTACATACCAACTACATACCAACTACATACCAACTACATACCATTACATACCAACTACATACCATTACATACCAACCACATACCAACTACATACCATTACATACCAACTACATACCAGTAAGTACCAGTGCATACCAACTACATACCATTACATACGAACTACATACCAACTACATACCAGTAAGTACCAGTAAGTACCAACTACATACCATTACATACCAACTACATACCAGTAAGTACCAGTGCATACCAACTACTTACCATTACATACCAACTACATACCAACTACATACCATTACATACCAACTACATACCATTACATACCAACCACATACCAACTACATACCATTACATACCAACTACATACCAGTAAGTACCAGTGCATACCAACTACATACCAGTAAGTACCAGTGCATACCAACTACATACCATTACATACCAACTACATACCAACTACATACCAACTACATACCATTACATACCAACTACATACCAGTAAGTACCAGTGCATACCAACTACATACCATTACATACCATTACATACCAACTACATACCATTACATACAACCACATACCATTACATACTAACTACATACCATTACATACCAACTACATACCAACTACATACCATTACATACCAACTACATACCAGTAAGTACCAGTGCATACCAACTACATACCATGACATACCAACTACATACCAACTACATACCAGTAAGTACCAGTGCATACCAACTACATAACATTACATACCAACTACATACCAACTACATACCAACTACATACCAGTAAGTACCAGTGCATACCAACTACATACCATTACATACCATTACATACCAACTACATACCATTACATACCAACCACATACCAATTACATACCAGTAAGTACCAGTGCATACCAACTACATACCATTACATACCAACTACATACCATTACATACCAACTACATACCATTACATACCAACTACATACCAGTAAGTACCAGTGCATACCAACTACATACCATTACATACCAACTACATACCAACTACATACCAACTACATACCAACTACATACCATTACATACCATTACATACCAACTACATACCATTACATACCAACCACATACCAACTACATACCATTACATACCAACTACATACCAGTAAGTACCAGTGCATACCAACTACATACCATTACATACGAACTACATACCAACTACATACCACTAAGTACCAGTGCATACCAACTACATACCATTACATACCAACTACATACCAGTAAGTACCAGTGCATACCAACTACATACCATTACATACCAACTACATACCAACTACATACCATTACATACCAACTACATACCATTACATACCAACTACATACCAGTAAGTACCAGTAAGTACCAGTAAGTACCAACTACATACCATTACATACCAACTACATACCAGTAAGTACCAGTGCATACCAACTACATACCATTACATACCAACTACATACCAGTAAGTACCAGTGCATACCAACTACATACCATTACATACCAACTACATACCAACTACATACCATTACATACCAACTACATACCAGTAAGTACCAGTGCATACCAACTACATACCATTACATATCAACTACATACCAACTACATACCATTACATACCAACTACATACCATTACATACCAACCACATACCAACTACATACCATTACATACCAACTACATACCAGTAAGTACCAGTGCATACCAACTACATACCATTACATACGAACTACATACCAACTACATACCAGTAAATACCAGTATGTACCAACTACATAACATTACATACCAACTACATACCAGTAAGTACCAGTGCATACCAACTACTTACCATTACATACCAACTACATACCATTACATACCAACTACATACCATTACATACCAATTACATACCATTACATACCATTACATACCAACTACATACCAGTAAGTACCAGTGCATACCAACTACATACCAGTAAGTAACAGTGCATACCAACTACATACCATTACATACCAACTACATACCAACTACATACCAACTACATACCATTACATACCAACTACATACCAGTAAGTACCAGTGCATACCAACTACATACCATTACATACCATTACATACCAACTACATACCATTACATACAACCACATACCATTACATACTAACTACATACCATTACATACCAACTACATACCATTACATACCAACTACATACCATTACATACCAACTACATACCAGTAAGTACCAGTGCATACCAACTACATACCATTACATACCAACTACATACCAACTACATACCAGTAAGTACCAGTGCATACCAACTACATACCATTACATACCAACTACATACCAACTACATACATTACATACCAACTACATACCAGTAAGTACCAGTGCATACCAACTACATACCATTACATACCATTACATACCAACTACATACCATTACATACCAACCACATACCAACTACATACCAGTAAGTACCATTACATACCAACTACATACCATTACATACCAACTACATACCATTACATACCAACTACATACCATTACATACTAACTACATACCATTACATACCAACTACATACCATTACATACCAACTACATACCATTACATACCAACTACATACCAGTAAGTACCAGTGCATACCAACTACATACCATTACATACCAGCTACATACCAACTACATACCAGTAAGTACCAGTGCATACCAACTACATACCATTACATACCAACTACATACCAACTACATACCATTACATACCAACTACATACCAGTAAGTACCAGTGCATACCAACTACATACCATTACATACCATTACATACCAACTACATACCATTACATATCAACCACATACCAACTACATACCAGTAAGTACCAGTGCATACCAACTACATACCATTACATACCAACTACATACCATTACATACCAACTACATACCATTTCATACCAACTACATACCAGTAAGTACCATTACACACCAACTACATACCAGTACATACAACTACGTACCAGTGCATACCAACTACATACAAACTACATACCAGTAAGAACCAGTACATACCAACTACATACCAGTACATACCAACTACATAGCAGTAAGTGTCTGCTAACTATCATTGGTCAATGTAGGATCTGGTCAATACAGTGAACACAGCAAATACAGGGACCAGAGAGATCACAGGCATGATGCCATCCTCCCCCTCCAGGGTTATAAACCACCCAGAGAGGAGAGGGTAAATCACCACCCAGGGCCCTCTGCCTGAGACCTGAACCATAACCCTGGTTTTCTCCCTCTATAGGGTTATAACTCACCACCCAGGGTCCTCTGCCCTCTGCCTGAGACCTGAACCTCAACAGTAACCCTGGTTTTCTCCCTCTATAGGGTTATAACTCACCACCCAGGGCCCTCTGCCCTCTTCCTGAGACCTGAACCTCAACAGTACCCATAACCCTGGTTTCTCCCTCTATAGGGTTATAACTCACCACCCAGGGTCCTCTGCCCTCTGCCTGAGACCTGAACCATAACCCTGGTTTCTCCCTCTATAGGGTTATAAATCCCCCAGAGAGTACATCGCCACCCAGGGCCCTCTGCCTGAACCTCAACAGTAACCCTGGGTTTCTCCCTCTATAGGGTTATAAATCCCCCAGAGAGTACATCGCCACCCAGGGCCCTCTGCCTGAGACCTGAACCATAACCCTGGGTTTCTCCCTCTATAGGGTTATAAATCCCCCAGAGAGTACATCGCCACCCAGGGCCCTCTGCCTGAACCTCAACAGTAACCCTGGGTTTCTCACTCTATAGGGTTATAAATCCCCCAGAGAGTACATCGCCACCCAGGGCCCTCTGCCTGAGACCTGAACCATAACCCTGGGTTTCTCCCTCTATAGGGTTATAAATCCCCCAGAGAGTACATCGCCACCCAGGGCCCTCTGCCTGAGACGAGGAACGACTTCTGGAACATGGTCCTGCAGCAGAAGAGCCGCGTCATTGTGATGCTGACCCAGTGTAATGAGAGACGCAGGGTGAAGTGTGACCACTACTGGCCGTTCACAGATGAGCCGGTGGCCTACGGAGAGATCAGTGTTGAGATGCTGTCCGAGTCAGAGTCACCAGAATGGACCATACGGAACTTCAGACTGGGATATGTGAGTGGATCTACAGCGTTACATGATGAACAAAACGACAAATGATTTCAAAGTTTAACAAAACAAAACACTGATTTCAAAGTTTAACAAAACAAAACATCACTAGTTGCACGAGAACTACTTTTAACAATTTACGCTGAACATGTGTTATTTAGTATTTTATGTAAAAGACCAGATTAAATCTAAAATAGTCTGATGGGTGATTAAAAATTTTAGTCATTTAGCAGACGCTCTTATCCAGAGCGACTTACAGTAGTGAATGCATACATTTCATTTCATGCGTTTGTGTTTTTTGTACTGGCCCCCCGTGGGTTTCGAACCCACAACCCTGGCGTTGCAAACACCATGCTCTACCAACTGAGCTACAGGGAAGACATTATCACTTGTGAGTGATGCCCAGCATAAGAAACAATGTCTTTTTTTGTTGCGACTTGTTCGAGTCATAGTCGCACACCTCATGTAGCCTAGCCCATAGACCTACAGTTGAAGTCAGAAGTTTACATACACCTTAGCCAAATACATTTAAACTCAGTTTATCACAATTCCTGACATTTAATCCTAGTAAAAATTCCCTGTCTTAGGTCAGTTAGGATCACCACTTTATTTTAAGAATGTGAAATGTCAGAATAATAGTAGAGAGAATGATTTATTTCAGCTTTTATTTCTTTCATCACATTCCCAGTGAGTCAGAAGTTTACATACACTCAATTAGTATTTTGGTAGCATTGCCTTTAAATTGTTTAACTTGGGTCAAACGTTTCGGGTAGCCTTCCACAAGCTTCCCACAATAAGTTGGGTGAATTTTGGCCCATTCCTCCTGACAGAGCTGGTGTAACTGAGTCAGGTTTGTAGGCCTCCTTGCTCGCACACGCTTTTTCAGTTCTGCCCACAAATGTTCTATTAGGATTGAGGTCAGGGCTTTGTAATGGCCACTCCAATACCTTGACTTTGTTGTCCTTAAGCCATTTTGCCACAACTTTGGAAGTATGCTTGGGGTCATTGTCCACTTGGAAGACCCATTTGCGACCAAGCTTTAACTTCCTGACTGATGTCTTCAGATGTTGCTTCAATATATCCACATAATTTTCCTCCCTCATGATGCCATCTATTTTGTGAAGTGCACCAGTCCCTCCTACAGCAAAGCACCCCCACAACATGATGCTGCCACCCCCGTGCTTCACGGTTGGGATGGTGATCTTCGGCTTGCAAGCCTCCCCCTTTTTCCTCCAAACATAACGATGGTCATTATGGCCAAACAGTTCTATTTTTGTTTCATCAGACCAGAGGACACGATCTTTGTCCCCATGTGCCGTTGCAAACCGTAGTCTGGCTTTTTTATGGCGGTTTTGGAGCAGTGGCTTCTTCCTTGCTGAGCGGCCTTTCAGGTTATGTCGATATAGGACTCGTTTTACTGTGGATATAGATACTTTTGTACCTGTTTCCTCCAGCATCTTCACAAGGTCCTTTGCTGTTGTTCTGGGATTGATTTGCACTTTTCGCACCAAAGTACGTTCATCTCTAGGAGACAGAACGCGTCTCCTTCCTGAGCGGTATGACGGCTGCGTGGTCCCTTGGTGTTTATACTTGCGTACTATTGTTTGTACAGATGAACGTGGTACCTTCAGGTGTTTGGAAATTGCTCCCAAGGATGAACCAGACTTTTGGAGGTCTACAATTTATTTTCTGAGGTCTTGGCTGATTTCTTTTGATTTTCCCATGATGTCAAGCAAAGAGGCACTGAGTTTGAAGGTAGGCCTTGAAATACATCCGCAGGTACACCTCCAATTGACTCAAATGATGTCAATTAGCCTATCAGAAGCTTCTAAAGCCATGACATCATTTTCTTGAATTTTCCAAGCTGTTTAAAGGCACCAGTCAAAGTTAGTGTATGTAAACTTCTGACCCACTGGAATTGTGATGCAGTGAATTATAAGTGAAATAATCTGTCTGTAAACAATTGTTGGGAAAAATGACTTGTGTCACACACAAAGTAGATGTCCTAACCGACTTGCCAAAACTATAGTTTGTTAACAAGAAATTTGTGGAGTGGTTGAAAAAATGACTTTTAATGACTCCAACCTAAGTGGATGTAAACCTCCGACTTCAACTGTATATGGGTCAAAACTATTTATAAAATTTAACAAAATAAAAACTATTTTGAGATATCAATATGAATATTTTTTGTGCTGAGCATTAACTGAAATGTCTGTTATTTTCCGTTTTTTAAGCAACTAATTGACCGACATCCATTAAATGATTTGTTCCGTTTCCTTATTTTCTTTGTTGGTGTGAGCTCAATGCAGTTCCTCCGGAGATAAATCAATTCAAGCCCGAACTGATAATGTAATGATCGTAGCATAGCTGTGTTCTGACTAGAGATAATGTAATGATCGTAGCAAAACTGTGTTCTGACTAGAGATAATGTAATGATCGTAGCATAACTGTGTTCTGGCTAGAGATAATGTAATGATCGTAGCATAGCCACGTTCTGACTAGAGATAATGTATTGATCGTAGCATAGCTGTGTTCTGACTAGAGATAATGTAATGATCGTAGCATAGCCGCGTTCTGACTAGAGATAATGTAATGATCGTAGCATAGCCGCGTTCTGACTAGAGATAATGTAATGATCGTAGCATAGCCGTGTTCTGACTAGAGATAATGTAATGATCGTAGCATAGCTGTGTTCTGGCTAGAGATAATGTAATGATCGTAGCATAGCCACGTTCTGACTAGAGATAATGTATTGATCGTAGCATAACTGTGTTCTGGCTAGAGATAATGTAATGATCGTAGCATAGCTGCGTTCTGACTAGAGATAATGTAATGATCGTAGCATAGCTGTGTTCTGACTAGAGATAATGTAATGATCGTAGCATAGCTGCGTTCTGACTAGAGATAATGTAATGATCGTAGCATAGCTGTGTTCTGGCTAGAGATAATGTAATGATCGTAGCATAGCCACGTTCTGACTAGAGATAATGTAATAATCGTAGCATAGCCATGTTCTGACTAGAGATAATGTAATGATCGTAGCATAGCTGTGTTCTGACTAGAGATAATGTAATGATCGTAGCATAGCCACGTTCTGACTAGAGATAATGTAATGATCGTAGCATAGCCGTGTTCTGACTAGAGAGATAATGTAATGATCGTAGCATAGCCGCGTTCTGACTAGAGAGATAATGTAATGATCGTAGCATAGCCACGTTCTGACTAGAGATAATGTAATGATCGCAGCATAGCCACGTTCTGACTAGAGATAATGTAATGATCGTAGCATAGCTGTGTTCTGACTAGAGATAATGTAGCATAGCCACGTTCTGACTAGAGGTAATGTATTGATCGTAGCATAGCTGTGTTCTGACTAGAGATAATGTAATGATCGTAGCATAGCCACGTTCTGACTAGAGATAATGTAATGATCGTAGCATAGCCGTGTTCTGACTAGAGATAATGTATTGATCGTAGCATAGCTGCGTTCTGACTAGAGATAATGTAATGATCGTAGCATAGCCACGTTCTGACTAGAGATAATGTAATGATCGTAGCATAGCCGTGTTCTGACTAGAGATAATGTAATAATCGTAGCATAGCCGTGTTCTGACTAGAGATAATGTAATGATCGTAGCATAGCCACGTTCTGACTAGAGATAATGTAATGATCGTAGCATAGCCACGTTTTGACTAGAGATAATGTAATGATCGTAGCATAGCTGTGTTCTTACTAGAGATAATGTAATGATCGTAGCATAGCCGCGTTCTGACTAGAGATAATGTAATGATCGTAGCATAGCCGCATTCTGAATAGAGATAATGTAATGATCGTAGCATAGCCACGTTCTGACTAGAAATAATGTAGCATAGCTGTGTTCTGACTAGAGATAATGTAATGATCGTAGCATAGCTGCATTCTGACTAGAGATAATGTAATGATCGTAGCATAGCCACGTTCTGACTAGAGATAATGTAATGATCGTAGCATAGCCGCGTTCTGGCTAGAGATAATGTAATGATCGTAGCATAGCCACGTTCTGGCTAGAGATAATGTATTGATCGTAGCATAGCCACATTCTGACTAGAGATAATGTAATGATCGTAGCATAGCCGCGTTCTGGCTAGAGATAATGTAATGATCGTAGCATAGCCACATTCTGACTAGAGAGCTAATGTATTGATCGTAGCATAGCCGCATTCTGAATAGAGATAATGTAATGATCGTAGCATAGCCACATTCTGACTAGAGATAATGTAATGATCGTAGCATAGCCACGTTCTGACTAGAGATAATGTAATGATCGTAGCATAGCCACGTTCTGACTAGAGATAATGTAGCATAGCCACGTTCTGACTAGAGATAATGTAGCATAGCCACGTTCTGACTAGAGAGATAATGTAATGAACATGTAGTCAGATTCTCAGGGCTACATTTTTTTATTTTTTTATTTAACCTTTATTTAACTAGGCAAGTCAGTTAAGAACAAATTCTTATTTTCAATAACAGCCTCCCGGGGAACAGTGGGTTAAACTGCCTTGTTCAGGGGGCAGAACGACCGATTAAATGGCACTAGATGGGATCTCAGGGTCTGACACCTAGAGGTCTAAATGACACTAGATGGGATCTCTGGGTCTGACACCTAGAGGTCTAAATGACACTAGATGGGATCTCAGGGTCTGACATCTAGAGGTCTAAATGACACTAGATGGGATCTCAGGGTCTGACACGGTAGAGGTCTAAATGACACTAGATGGGATCTCTGGGTCTGACAGGAGACTCGTAGAGGTCTAAATGACACTAGATGGTATCTCTGGGTCTGACAGGAGACTCGTAGAGGTCTAAATTGGACACTTCCATCAGGATTTTCAAAAAAAATGGTTTGTGTTACAAATGTAAAAAAGCATTTCAAACATCCTTCCTCAGAATTACGTTTATATGTGAGCATGAATTACGTTTATATGTGAGCATGAATTACGTTTATATGTGAGCATGAATTACGTTTATATGTGAGCATGAATTACGTTTATATTGAAATTTGACTAATTACTTTATATGTGAGCATTGCCAGACATATCCGCCCTGCTACAGTAATTTGAGTCAAATGTTATAGAGGTGTCCTGCTGCTAGCTAGACCCAGTAGAGAGATGGAGAGATCTGGTATAATGTAAACATCTGAGCCAAATGTTATAGAGGTGTCCTGCTGCTAGCTAGACCCAGTAGAGAGATGGAGAGATCTGGTATAATGTAAACATCTGAGCCAAATGTTATAGAGGTGTCCTGCTGCTAGCTAGACCCAGTAGAGAGATGGAGAGATCTGGTGTAATGTAAACATCTGAGCCAAATGTTATAGGAGGTGTCCTGCTTCTAGATCGACCCAGTAGAGAGATGGAGAGATCTGGTGTAATGTAAACATCTGAGCCAAATGTTATAGGAGGTGTCCTGCTTCTAGATCGACCCAGTAGAGAGATGGAGAGATCTGGTGTAATGTAAACATCTGAGCCAAATGTTATAGGAGGTGTCCTGCTTCTAGATCGACCCAGTAGAAAGATGGAGAGATCTGGTGTAATGTAAACATCTGAACCAAATGTTATAGGAGGTGTCCTACTCCTAGATCGACCCAGTAGAGAGATGGAGAGATCTGGTGTAATGTAAACATCTGAGCCAAATGTTATAGAGGTGTCCTGCTGCTAGCTAGACCCAGTAGAGAGATGGAGAGATCTGGTGTAATGTAAACATCTGAGCCAAATGTTATAGAGGTGTCCTGCTGCTAGCTAGACCCAGTAGAGAGATGGAGAGATCTGGTGTAATGTAAACATCTGAGCCAAATGTTATAGAGGTGTCCTGCTGCTAGCTAGACCCAGTAGAGAGATGGAGAGATCTGGTATAATGTAAACATCTGAACCAAATGTTATAGGAGGTGTCCTACTCCTAGATCGACCCAGTAGAGAGATGGAGAGATCTGGTGTATACTGATCCATCAGCCCTGTCTAACTGCTTGTCTCTCCGTGTTGTCTCCCCCCCCCCTTGCAGGCCGATGAGTCTCAGGACGTCCTCCATCTCAACTACACGTCCTGGCCTGACCACGGCGTCCCCACGGTTAACGCCATCGATAGCGTCCTGAAGTTCGTCCACATCGTCCGCCAGCAAGCCAACCGCACCAAAGAACCCATTGTGGTTCACTGCAGGTACGTACGGGGTCTACCAGGCTCAACCACAGGGGCCGTGCTGTCAAGCTGCTCGCTACCGACCCTCTCTCGGGTAGAAAACTGGGTGTAACGCGGGGGTCGTCTAAAGGAGACCCAAGGTGCAGCGTGGATAGTGCAGCGTGGGTAGTGCAGCGTGGGTAGTGCAGCGTGGGTAGTGCAGCGTGGGTAGTGCAGCGTGGATAGTGCAGCGTGGGTAGTGCAGCGTGGGTAGTGCAGCGTGGGTAGTGCAGCGTGGGTAGTGCAGCGTGGGTAGTGCAGCGTGGATGGTGCAGCGTGGGTGGTGCAGCGTGGGTAGTGCAGCGTGGGTAGTGCAGCGTGGGTAGTGCAGCGTGGGTAGTGCAGCGTGGGTGGTGCAGCGTGGGTGGTGCTGCGTGGGTAGTGCAGCGTGGGTTCGCGTGGTGCAGCGTGGGTAGTGCAGCGTGGGTAGTGCAGCGTGGGTGGTGCAGCGTGGGTGGTGCAGCGTGGGTAGTGCAGCGTGGGTAGTGCAGCGTGGGTAGTGCAGCGTGGGTAGTAAACACTTCAACAAAAACAACAAATGACCGCCAGGTAAGGTTCACTTTGACAATAAACGGAAAACGACTACCCACAACCCACGCCTAAGTATGGCTTCCAATTAGAGACAACGATAGACAGCTGCCTCTGATTGGGAACCCATACCGGGCCAAAACATAGAAATCTAGAAAACCCAAAACATCCCCGTCGCGCCTGACCTCTTACAAGGGTCAAGACGTGTCACTGGGTTACATTCAATATGACCTCTTACAAGGGTCGAGACGTGTCACTGGGTTACATTCAAAATGACCTCTTACAAGGGTCGAGACGTGTCACTGGGTTACATTCAAAATGACCTCTTACAAGGGTCAAGACGTGTCACTGGGTTACATTCAAAATGACCTCTTACAAGGGTCAAGACGTGTCACTGGGTTACATTCAAAATGACCTCTTACAAGGGTCAAGACGTGTCACTGGGTTACATTCAATATGACCTCTTACAAGGGTCGAGACGTGTCACTGGGTTACATTCAATATGACCTCGGTGGATGTAAAACTCAGCAAAAAAAATCGGTAAAACAAGCAAACGTCAATTATTATTATTATTTTTTTAAGTATTAAAAGCTTGTATCACAACTGGCCGTGATTGGGTGAGCCATAGGGGCGGGGCACAATTGGCCCAGCATCGTCTGGGTTTGGCCCGGTGGAGGCCGTCGCTGTAAATAAGAATTTGTTCTTAACTGACTGGCCTAGTTGAATAAAGGTTAAATATAATAAAACATGTGTTTGACCAATTCAGTTCTGCTCTGTTTGTATCAAATGATCTAAAGGAAATGTCTCTCCACAGTGCTGGTGTCTCTCCACAGTGCTGGTATCTCTCCACAGTGCTGGTATCTCTCCACAGTGCTGGTATCTCTCCACAGTGCTAGTGCCTCTCCACAGAGCTGGTGTCTCTCCACAGTGCTGGTATCTCTCCACAGTGCTGGTATCTCTCCACAGTGCTGGTATCTCTCCACAGTGCTGGTATCTCTCCACTAACATGATGTTGTGTTCTCTCCACAGTGCTGGTGTGGGCCGGACAGGGACCTTCATAGCTCTGGACCGTCTGATGCAGCACATCAGAGAACACGAGTTTACTGACATCCTGGGGATGGTGTCTGAGATGAGGTCCCATCGACTCTCCATGGTCCAGACGGAGGTAAGAGACAGTAGGGTTAGTAGGGTTAGGATCTGAGATGAGATGAGGTCCCATCTTCTCTCCATGGTCCAGACGGAGGTAAGAGACAGTAGGGTTAGTAGGGTTAGGATCTGATCTGAGATGAGGTCCCATCTTCTCTCCATGGTCCAGACGGAGGTCAGAGACAGTCTGAGGGTTAGTAGGGTTAGGATCTGATCTGAGATGAGGTCCCATCTTCTCTCCATGGTCCAGACGGAGGTAAGAGACAGTCCCAGTGGGGTTGAGGGTTAGTAGGGTTAGGATCTGATCTGAGATGAGGTCCCATCTTCTCTCCATGGTCCAGACGGAGGTCAGAGACAGTAGGGTTAGTAGGGTTAGGATCTGATCTGAGATGAGGTCCCATCTTCTCTCCATGGTCCAGACGGAGGTAAGAGACAGTAGGGTTAGTAGGGTTAGGATCTGATATGAGATGAGGTCCCATCTTCTCTCCATGGTCCAGACGGAGGTCAGAGACAGTAGGGTTAGTAGGGTTAGGATCTGATCTGAGATGAGGTCCCATCTTCTCTCCATGGTCCAGACGGAGGTCAGAGACAGTCCCAGTGGGGTTGAGGGTTAGTAGGTTTAGGATCTGATCTGAGATGAGGTCCCATCTTCTCTCCATGGTCCAGACGGAGGTCAGAGACAGTCCCAGTGGGGTTGAGGGTTAGTAGGTTTAGGATCTGAGATGAGGTCCCATCTTCTCTCCATGGTCCAGACGGAGGTCAGAGACAGTCCCAGTGGGGTTGAGGGTTAGTAGGGTTAGGATCTGAGATGAGATGAGGTCCCATCTTCTCTCCATGGTCCAGACGGAGGTAAGACTCTGTCCCCTTTCCCCTCAGACTGAGGTACTGTAGGGACCCATCTGGGCTCTGGTCAGAACTAGTGCACTATATAGGGAATAGGACTGTGGTCAGAACTAGGGCACTATATAGGGAATAGGGCTCAGGTCAGAACTCTAGTGCACTATATAGGGAATAGGGCTCAGGTCAGAACTAGTGCACTATATAGGGAATAGGGCTCAGGTCAGAACTAGGGCACTATATAGGGAATAGGGTGCCATTTCAGACACACTTATGCACTGTCACTGAAACATTCGTCTGTTGACGTTCTTCCTGTATGATGTCACTTCCCGTAGGAGCAGTATGTGTTCATCCACCAGTGTGTCCTGCTCATGTGGAAGAAGAAGACGCAGTCCCTCGCCAGTGATGTCATCTACGAGAACATCAGCAAGTCCTAGTGACCGCCCCCTGCACAACGTAAGAATCTATAGGGGCCCCTCTGAGTCTATAGGCGCCCCTCTGAGTCTATAGGGGCCCCTCTGAGTCTATAGGCGCCCCTCTGAGTCTATAGGCGCCCCTCTGAGGCTATAGGCGCCCCTCTGAGTCTATAGGCGCCCCTCTGAGTCTATAGGGGCCCCTCTGAGTCCATAGGGGCCCCTCTGAGTCCATAGGGGCCCCTCTGAGTCCATAGGCGCCCCTCTGAGTCTATAGGCGCCCCTCTGACTCTATAGGCGCCCCTCTGACTCTATAGGCGCCCCTCTGAGTCTATAGGCGCCCCTCTGAGTCTATAGGCGCCCCTCTGAGTCTATAGGCGCCCCTCTGAGTCTATAGGCGCCCCTCTGAGTCTATAGGCGCCCCTCTGAGTCGATAGGCGCCCCTCTGAGTCTATAGGCACCCCGCTGAGTCTATAGGAGCCCCGCTGAGTCTATAGGAGCCTCTATAGGAGCCCCTCTGAATCTATAGGCGCCCCGCTGAGTCTATAGGCGCCCCGCTGAGTCGATAGGGGCCCCGCTGATTCGATAGGGGCCCCTCTGAGTCTACAGGCGCCCCTCTGAGTCTATAGGCGCCCCTCTGAGTCTATAGGCGCCCCTCTGAGTCTATAGGCGCCCCTCTGAGTCTATAGGCGCCCCTCTGAGTCTATAGGCGCCCCTCTGAGTCTATAGGCGCCCCTCTGAGTCGATAGGCGCCCCGCTGAATCTATAGGCGCCCCCCTGAGTCTATAGGCGCCCCTCTGAGTCTATAGGCGCCCCTCCGAGTCTATAGGGGCCCCTCTGAGTCTATAGGCGCCCCTCTGAGTCTATAGGCGCCCCTCTGAGTCTATAGGCGCCTCTATAGGCGCCCCCCTGAATCTATAGGAGCCCCTCTGAGTCTACAGGCGCCCCTCTGAGTCGATAGGCGCCCCTCTGAGTCTATAGGCGCCCCTCTGAGTCTACCCTCTCTGAATCCCCAGCCACCTTCTCTGAATCCACAGCCACCTTCTCTGAATCCCCAGCCACCTTCTCTGAATCCCCAGCCACCTTCTCTGAATCCACAGCCACCTTCTCTGAATCCATAGCCACCTTCTCTGAATCTACAGCCATCTTCTCTGAATCCCTTCAGTTCTATACTAACCCTATTCTGAGCAGGTCCCTACGCTAGCAGTTCTATGCTAACCCTATTCTGAGCAGGTCCCTACGCTAGCAGTTCTATACTAACCCTATTCTGAGCAGGTCCCTACGCTAGCAGTTCTATGCTAACCCTATTCTGAGCAGGTCCCTACGCTAGCAGTTCTATGCTAACCCTATTCTGAGCAGGTCCCGACGCTAGCAGTTCAATACTAACCCTATTCTGAGCAGGTCCCTACGCTAGCAGTTCAATACTAACCCTATTCTGAGCAGGTCCCTACGCTAGCAGTTCAATGCTAACCCTATTCTGAGCAGGTCCCTACGCTAGCAGTTCAATACTAACCCTATTCTTCCTGTTGCAGGTCCCTACGCTAGCAGTTCTATGCTAACCCTATTCTGAGCAGGTCCCTACGCTAGCAGTTCTATGCTAACCCTATTCTGAGCAGGTCCCTACGCTAGCAGTTCTATGCTAACCCTATTCTGAGCAGGTCCCTACGCTAGCAGTTCAATGCTAACCCTATTCTTCCTGTTGCAGGTCCCTACGCTAGCAGTTCAATACTAACCCTATTCTGAGCAGGTCCCTACGCTAGCAGTTCAATGCTAACCCTATTCTGAGCAGGTCCCTACGCTAGCAGTTCTATGCTAACCCTATTCTGAGCAGGTCCCTACGCTAGCAGTTCTATGCTAACCCTATTCTGAGCAGGTCCCGACGCTAGCAGTTCAATACTAACCCTATTCTGAGCAGGTCCCTACGCTAGCAGTTCAATACTAACCCTATTCTGAGCAGGTCCCTACGCTAGCAGTTCAATGCTAACCCTATTCTGAGCTGGTCCCTACGCTAGCAGTTCAATACTAACCCTATTCTGAGCAGGTCCCTACGCTAGCAGTTCAATACTAACCCTATTCTGAGCAGGTCCCTACGCTAGCAGTTCAATACTAACCCTATTCTTCCTGTTGCAGGTCCCTACGCTAGCAGTTCTATGCTAACCCTATTCTGAGCAGGTCCCTACGCTAGCAGTTCTATGCTAACCCTATTCTGAGCAGGTCCCTACGCTAGCAGTTCTATGCTAACCCTATTCTGAGCAGGTCCCTACGCTAGCAGTTCAATGCTAACCCTATTCTTCCTGTTGCAGGTCCCTACGCTAGCAGTTCAATACTAACCCTATTCTGAGCAGGTCCCGACGCTAGCAGTTCAATACTAACCCTATTCTGAGCAGGTCCTGACGCTAGCAGTTCTATACTAACCCTATTCTGAGCAGGTCCCTACGCTAGCAGTTCAATACTAACCCTATTCTGAGCAGGTCCCTACGCTAGCAGTTCTATGCTAACCCTATTCTGAGCAGGTCCCTACGCTAGCAGTTCTATGCTAACCCTATTCTGAGCAGGTCCCTACGCTAGCAGTTCAATACTAACCCTATTCTGAGCAGGTCCCGATGCTAGCAGTTCTATGCTAACCCTATTCTGAGCAGGTCCCTACGCTAGCAGTTCAATGCTAACCCTATTCTGAGCAGGTCCCTACGCTAGCAGTTCAATACTAACCCTATTCTGAGCAGGTCCCTACGCTAGCAGTTCTATGCTAACCCTATTCTGAGCAGGTCCCTACGCTAGCAGTTCAATACTAACCCTATTCTGAGCAGGTCCCGACGCTAGCAGTTCAATACTAACCCTATTCTGAGCAGGTCCCTACGCTAGCAGTTCAATACTAACCCTATTCTGAGCAGGTCCCTACGCTAGCAGTTCAATGCTAACCCTATTCTGAGCAGGTCCCTACGCTAGCAGTTCAATGCTAACCCTATTCTGAGCAGGTCCCTACGCTAGCAGTTCAATGCTAACCCTATTCTGAGCAGGTCCCTACGCTAGCAGTTCAATACTAACCCTATTCTGAGCAGGTCCCTACGCTAGCAGTTCAATGCTAACCCTATTCTGAGCAGGTCCCTACGCTAGCAGTTCAATACTAACCCTATTCTGAGCAGGTCCCTACGCTAGCAGTTCTATGCTAACCCTATTCTGAGCAGGTCCCTACGCTAGCAGTTCAATACTAACCCTATTCTGAGCAGGTCCCTACGCTAGCAGTTCTATGCTAACCCTATTCTGAGCAGGTCCCTACGCTAGCAGTTCAATACTAACCCTATTCTGAGCAGGTCCCTACGCTAGCAGTTCTATGCTAACCCTATTCTGAGCAGGTCCCTACGCTAGCAGTTCTATGCTAACCCTATTCTGAGCAGGTCCCTACGCTAGCAGTTCTATGCTAACCCTATTCTGAGCAGGTCCCTGCGCTAGCAGTTCTATGCTAACCCTATTCTGAGCAGGTCCCTACGCTAGCAGTTCAATACTAACCCTATTCTGAGCAGGTCCCTACGCTAGCAGTTCTATGCTAACCCTATTCTGAGCAGGTCCCTACGCTAGCAGTTCTATGCTAACCCTATTCTGAGCAGGTCCCTACGCTAGCAGTTCTATGCTAACCCTATTCTGAGCAGGTCCCTACGCTAGCAGTTCTATGCTAACCCTATTCTGAGCAGGTCCCTACGCTAGCAGTTCAATACTAACCCTATTCTGAGCAGGTCCCTACGCTAGCAGTTCAATGCTAACCCTATTCTGAGCAGGTCCCTACGCTAGCAGTTCTATGCTAACCCTATTCTGAGCAGGTCGCTACGCTAGCAATTCAATACTAACCCTATTCTTCCTGTTGCAGGTCGTGACATCACTCAAACTCCCGTGCTTCAGGCATCCCGTTCTCTACCGAGACGCGTTTCATCATGGATACAAAACAACAACACAACAACAACAACATGAACGCAGAATGTTTTGACTAATCTAACAACATGAAGATGGATTGGAGTTTTTATTTTTAATTGGTGTTAGATAGGTGAAGGAGTCTTGTTCACTGAATCAGACGGACCCAGGAGTTCTGGCCCTATGAAGGTCGATGTGGTGTTTTATCTCCTCTTCAACCTTCAGCAGAACTACAACTGACAGAGACGTGGGGAACCGGGGTTGGTCGGGACAGGAAGCATGACCCCTCTGAGTGATGACGGAAGGGTCTCTTTATTAAAGGACAAAATAGCTTGTTTAGAAGGAGTGTGGAGCCCGTCCTTCACACAGCGACCCAGTGGAACTGAACTGAGAGTGGTTCCCAGCTCAGACACCGTCTCCAGCTGCAACAGTCTTCACATCTCAGACACCGTCTCCAGCTGCAACAGTCTTCACATCTCAGACACCGTCTCCAGCTGCAACAGTCTTCACATCTCAGACACCGTCTCCAGCTGCAACACATCTCAGACACCTCTCCAGCTGCAACCTCAGACACCGTCTCCAGCTGCAACAGTCTTCACATCTCAGACACCGTCTCCAGCTGCATCACATGTCAGACACCGTCTCCAGCTGTAACAGACTTCCCATCTCAGACACCGTCTCCAGCTGCAACAGACTTCCCATCTCAGACACCGTCTCCAGCTGCAACACATCTCAGACACCGTCTCCAGCTGTAACACATCTCAGACACCGTCTCCAGCTGCAACACATCTCAGACACCGTCTCCAGCTGCAACAAACTTCCCATCTCAGACACCGTCTCCAGCTGTAACACATATCAGACACCGTCTCCAGCTGTAACAAACTTCACATCTCAGACACCGTGTCCAGCTGTAACACATCTCAGACACCGTCTCCAGCTGCAACAAACTTCCCATCTCAGACACCGTCTCCAGCTGCAACACCCCTCAGACACCGTCTCCAGCTGCAACAAACTTCCCATCTCAGACACCGTCTCCAGCTGTAACAAGCTTCCATTCTCTACTTTACACTGCCACCCTGGCCGGAGACACTGGAGGAAAGGCCAGTTACAGACAGATTGCTCTGGGAGGAAAGGCCAGTTACAGACAGATTGCTCTTGGAGGAAAGGCCCTTTACAGACAGATTGCTCTTGGAGGAAAGGCCCGTTACAGACAGATTGCTCTTGGAGGAAAGGCCCGTTACAGACAGATTGCTCTTGGAGGAAAGGCCCGTTACAGACAGATTGCTCTTGGAGGAAAGGCCCGCTACAGACAGATTGCTCTTGGAGGAAAGGCCCGTTACAGACAGATTGCTCTTGGAGGAAAGGCCCGTTACAGACAGATTGCTCTTGGAGGAAAGGCCCGTTACAGACAGATTGCTCTTGGAGGAAAGGCCCGTTACAGACAGATTGCTCTTGGAGGAAAGGCCAGTTACAGACAGATTGCTCTTGGAGGAAAGGCCCGTTACAGACAGATTGCTCTTGGAGGAAAGGCCAGTTACAGACAGATTGCTCTTGGAGGAAAGGCCCGTTACAGACAGATTGCTCTTGGAGGAAAGGCCCGTTACAGATTGCTCTTGGAGGAAAGGCCCGTTACAGACAGATTGCTCTTGGAGGAAAGGCCCGTTACAGACAGATTGCTCTTGGAGGAAAGGCCAGTTACAGCCACATTGCTCTTGGAGGAAAGGCCCGTTACAGACAGATTGCTCTTGGAGGAAAGGCCAGTTACAGACAGATTGCTCTTGGAGGAAAGGCCCGTTACAGACAGATTGCTCTTGGAGGAAAGGCCAGTTACAGACAGGTTGCTCTTGGAGGAAAGGCCCGTTACAGACAGATTGCTCTTGGAGGAAAGGCCCGTTACAGACAGATTGCTCTTGGAGGAAAGGCCCGTTACAGACAGATTGCTCTTGGAGGAAAGGCCCGTTACAGACAGATTGCTCTTGGAGGAAAGGCCCGTTACAGACAGATTGCTCTTGGAGGAAAGGCCAGTTACAGACAGATTGCTCTTGGAGGAAAGGCCCGTTACAGACAGATTGCTCTTGGAGGAAAGGCCCGTTACAGACAGATTTCTCTTGGAGGAAAGGCCAGTTACAGACAGATTGCTCTTGGAGGAAAGGCCCGTTACAGACAGATTGCTCTTGGAGGAAAGGCCCGTTACAGACAGATTGCTCTTGGAGGAAAGGCCCGTTACAGACAGATTGCTCTTGGAGGAAAGGCCCGTTACAGACAGATTGCTCTTGGAGGAAAGGCCCGTTACAGACAGATTGCTCTTGGAGGAAAGGCCCGTTACAGACAGATTGCTCTTGGAGGAAAGGCCCGTTACAGACAGATTGCTCTTGGGGGAAAGGCCCGTTACAGACAGATTGCTCTTGGAGGAAAGGCCCGTTACAGACAGATTGATCTTGGAGGAAAGGCCCGTTACAGACAGATTGCTCTTGGAGGAAAGGCCAGTTACAGACAGATTGATCTTGGAGGAAAGGCCCGTTACAGACAGATTGCTCTTGGAGGAAAGGCCAGTTACAGACAGATTGCTCTTGGAGGAAAGGCCCGTTACAGACAGATTGCTCTTGGAGGAAAGGCCAGTTACAGACAGATTGCTCTTGGAGGAAAGGCCCGTTACAGACAGATTGCTCTTGGAGGAAAGGCCCGTTACAGACAGATTGCTCTTGGAGGAAAGGCCAGTTACAGACAGATTGCTCTTGGAGGAAAGGCCAGTTACAGACAGATTGCTCTTGGAGGAAAGGCCCGTTACAGACAGATTGCTCTTGGAGGAAAGGCCAGTTACAGACAGATTGCTCTTGGAGGAAAGGCCAGTTACAGACAGATTGCTCTTGGAGGAAAGGCCCGTTACAGACAGATTGCTCTTGGAGGAAAGGCCCGTTACAGAGGCCCGTATCGTTTCATCTGTCTGCCAGCTTGTCAACATCACAGTACCATGACAAGACATGGGTTGTGGAATGTTGTGTTTAGACGCTAAATACTGTGTTTCTATTGGCTAGAGACCGTGTTTCTATTGGCTAGAAACTGTGGAATGCCAGTTTAGACTGTGGATCTATGGTTGTGCTTTGCCCTTTGACCTTTGGATTGGCCGTGGCTCAGAGGAGAGCTGAGAGGAGAGTGTTTCTGTCTGGTCCACATCACACTGCCCTGAGACTGATGATGCTGCTGCCTACTGTACCGTGGAGATGTAACAGACCTCGTCCGGTATATAGAAACGACGGGGAGGTTTTAAAACTGTGAAACAGCAAGAGGGATGTCGTCTAGACGACGGGGGAGGTTTTAAAACTGTGAAACAGCAAGAGGGATGTCTTCTAGACGACGGGGGAGGTTTTAAAACTGTGAAACAGCAAGAGGGATGTCTTCTAGACGACGGGGGAGGTTTTAAAACTGTGAAACAGCAAGAGGGATGTCTTCTAGACGACGGGGAGGTTTTAAAACTGTGAAACAGCAAGAGGGATGTCTTCTAGACGACGGGGGAGGTTTTAAAACTGTGAAACAGCAAGAGGGATGTCGTCTAGACGACGGGGAGGTTTTAAAACTGTGAAACAGCAAGAGGGATGTCGTCTAGACGACGGGGAGGTTTTAAAACTGTGAAACAGCAAGAGGGATGTCTTCTAGACGACGGGGGAGGTTTTAAAACTGTGAAACAGCAAGAGGGATGTCTTCTAGACGACGGGGAGGTTTTAAAACTGTGAAACAACAAGAGGGATGTCGTCTAGACGACGGGGGAGGTTTTAAAACTGTGAAACAGCAAGAGGGATGTCGTCTAGACGACGGGGGAGGTTTTAAAACTGTGAAACAGCAAGAGGGATGTCTTCTAGACGACGGGGGAGGTTTTAAAAACGGTCATTTGTTTACCAAGGTATGTAATTGGTAGTTAGTTGCGATCAAGTGTTGAGACATGAACGTTGCATGTTGTAAATGTCCATATCAGATTAGGCACTTCCTGTGTCCCCCGGTGATGACATCAGACCCTTTCAGACGAGCACAGTTCTGATGTGACAGGGAGAGAGAACCTCCCAGTCTATATGGGACCTCTGGACCGGTAAGGAAATGGAATAACCCGAAGAAGAAATAAATATATATCAAATCAACAATAACAAAATTCTCCTTCACTCTGGGACTCTCAGAATTATCAAGGTGCTTTATTATCGAGGTACATTTATCAAACATTGTCGGTGCGGTAACTACCGAGTTAAGAGTCGGGGCTTCTGTACTGGCTTTCCGTCTGTCTCCGTCCGTCCGTCTCGTCTCACCTTCTCCCTTAGTTAGAGGAGCACCAAGTGTTTACAGAGGTGAAGGGTCACCTGACCTCATATTGACCTTAGGTTATACATTACATGGGGGTTTAGACTTCCAAAATTACCACGGGTTTTTTTTTTTTCTCCAGAAATCCCGGGTGGAAGATTTCCCGGGAATCAGGAGGGAATAAGAAGGAAAATCCGTAATCCTCCCAAAAAAACTGGATTTCTGGGAAAGCTGTGACTTTTTTTGTGTAAATGATCAGAAACGTGCGTCACTAGTTACATGACAGGGCTTCTATTACCACTGTTCTCCATCTGATACACTGTATATATATATA
The DNA here is from genome assembly GCF_905237065.1 of Salmo salar. Taxonomy (NCBI): domain Eukaryota; kingdom Metazoa; phylum Chordata; class Actinopteri; order Salmoniformes; family Salmonidae; genus Salmo; species Salmo salar. Next base: position 110,139 of record NW_025548188.1, on the reverse strand, counting down.
TTCCTGATAACTGGAACAACTCTGCTTCTCCATGTATTACACTCTCATTCTGGAACAACTCTGCTTCTCCACACTCATTCTGGAACAACTCTGCTTCTCCATGTATTACACACTCATTCTGGAACAACTCTGTCCGTCCATGTACTACACTCTCATTCTGGAACAACTCTGTTCCTCCATGTACTACACACTCATTCTCGAACAACTCTGTTCCTCCATGTACTACACACTCATTCTGGAACAACTCTGCTTCTCCAAACTCATTCTGGAACAACTCTGTCCGTCCATGTATTACACACTCATTCTGGAACAACTCTGTCCGTCCATGTATTACACACTCATTCTGGAACAACTCTGCTTCTCCACACTCTGCTTCTGGGGGAAACACTGCCCTAGAGAATAGGGTACCATTTGGGACGCAGTCAGAAAGCCGCTGTGTGGCTGGTTGGAACCAGGGATTGGAAACCTCAGCCCTTTGGTCTACTGGTCTGTCACAGCTACTGGACAGAACCAGAACACAGACGTTTCTATTCCCGGGTCCTGAACACATTTCACAGTTCTCTCTCTCGCTCAGCGTTTGTCAGTCCAGTCAGGCTGGTTTCTCATTGCTGCCATTTTATTGTGCGTCGTGTCACTTCAATTAGACGGAGGATCTGGTACTGGGATTATCATCACAGAGTTTTAATGGATGTCTCTCTCTCTGTCTGTCTGTGTGTGTGTGTGTGTGTGTGTGTGTGTGTGTGTGTGTGTGTGTGTGTGTGTGTGTGTGTGTGTGTGTGTGTGTGTGTGTGTGTGTGTGTGCGTGTGTGTGTGTGTGTGTGTATGTATATATGTGTTGGAAAAAATAAAAAGTTGCAATATCAGACAGATTGTCAGTGAATACATGACTGGTGATTCTCTACAAGGTGAATCAACATGACTGGTGATTCTCTACAAGGTGAATCAACATGACTGGTGATTCTCTACAAGGTGAATCAACATGACTGGTGATTCTCTACAAGGTGATTCAACATGACTGGTGATTCTCTACAAGGTGAATCAACATGACTGGTGATTCTCTACAAGGTGAATCAACATGACTGGTGATTCTCTACAAGGTGATTCAACATGACTGGTGATTCTCTACAAGGTGAATCAACATGACTGGTGATTCTCTACAAGGTGAATCAACATGACTGGTGATTCTCTACAAGGTGAATCAACATGACTGGTGATTCTCTACAAGGTGATTCTCTACAAGGTGAATCAACATGACTGGTGATTCTCTACAAGGTGAATCAACATGACTGGTGATTCTCTACAAGGTGAATCAACATGACTGGTGATTCTCTACAAGGTGAATCAACATGACTGGTGATTCTCTACAAGGTGAATCAACATGACTGGTGATTCTCTACAAGGTGAATCAACATGACTGGTGATTCTCTACAAGGTGAATCAACATGACTGGTGATTCTCTACAAGGTGATTCAACATGACTGGTGATTCTCTACAAGGTGAATCAACATGACTGGTGATTCTCTACAAGGTGAATCAACATGACTGGTGATTCTCTACAAGGTGATTCTCTACAAGGTGAATCAACATGACTGGTGATTCTCTACAAGGTGAATCAACATGACTGGTGATTCTCTACAAGGTGAATCAACATGACTGGTGATTCTCTACAAGGTGAATCAACATGACTGGTGATTCTCTACAAGGTGAATCAACATGACTGGTGATTCTCTACAAGGTGATTCAACATGACTGGTGATTCTCTACAAGGTGAATCAACATGACTTGTGATTCTCTACAAGGTGATTCAACATGACTGGTGATTCTCTACAAGGTGATTCAACATGACTGGTGATTCTCTACAAGGTGAATCAACATGACTTGTGATTCTCTACAAGGTGATTCAACATGACTGGTGATTCTCTACAAGGTGAATCAACATGACTGGTGATTTTCTACAAGGTGAATCAACATGACTGATGATTCTCTACAAGGTGAATCAACATGACTGGTGATTCTCTACAAGGTGAATCAACATGAGCAATGGTTTCTTTGCGGGATCTGGTTTCTAAAATCACTATGTTTATTGCAGAATTAGCAGATTTATGTGAAAAAAGGCACCATGATAACTAAACACATACAATTAGAAATCGTTTTAACAAAATCTCCCCTCAAAACACATCCATTTTGTATTTGACCTCGATTGACACAAACAACATTTTGCAAATTGCACATCTCTTCCGAATGGGGCGGCAGTGTCGCCTAGTGGTTAGAGCATTGGTCTTGTAACCGCAAGTGTTGGACGATCAAATCCTCAAGCTGACAAGGTAACAAAATCCGTCGTTCTGCCCCCTGAACAAGGCAGTTAAACCCCACTGTTTCCCGGTAGGCCGTCATTGTAAATAAGTATTTGGTCTTAACTGACTTGCCTCGTTAAATAAATAATGATTTCTAGAAGACGTTTCTTCTTCTTTAAAGAACGTGCTACACCTTAAAGACATTTTCTATTTTTATGTATTTAAATTTATATATATATATTATCTCTACATTATCATTCAGTAACCAAAGCATTTAGAGTTGGCAGCATTAACACCTGGTAGCTAGGGGACTCCACTGGTCTGGCAGGGCCACTGGGTCTCCATATTGGATCTGGCAGGGCCACTGGGTCTCCATATTGGATCTGGCAGGGCCACTGGGTCTCCATATTGGATCTGGCAGGGCCACTGGGTCTCCATATTGGATCTGATGCAGGGCCACTGGGTCTCCATATTGGATCTGATGCAGGGCCACTGGGTCTCCATATTGGATCTGATGCAGGGCCACTGGGTCTCCATATTGGATCTGATGCAGGGCCACTGGGTCTCCATATTGGATCTGATGCAGGGCCACTGGGTCTCCATATTGGATCTGATGCAGGGCCACTGGGTCTCCATATTGGATCTGGCAGGGCCACTGGGTCTCCATATTGGATCTGGCAGGGCCACTGGGTCTCCATATTGGATCTGATGCAGGGCCACTGGGTCTCCATATTGGATCTGATGCAGGGCCACTGGGTCTCCATATTGGATCTGGCAGGGCCACTGGGTCTCCATATTGGATCTGATGCAGGGCCACTGGGTCTCCATATTGGATCTGGCAGGGCCACTGGGTCTCCATATTGGATCTGATGCAGGGCCACTGGGTCTCCATATTGGATCTGGCAGGGCCACTGGGTCTCCATATTGGATCTGGCAGGGCCACTGGGTCTCCATATTGGATCTGGCAGGGCCACTGGGTCTCCATATTGGATCTGGCAGGGCCACTGGGTCTCTATATTGGATCTGACGCAGGGCCACTGGGTCTCCATATTGGATCTGATGCAGGGCCACTGGGTCTCCATATTGGATCTGGCAGGGCCACTGGGTCTCCATATTGGATCTGGCAGGGCCACTGGGTCTCCATATTGGATCTGGCAGGGCCACTGGGTCTCCATATTGGATCTGACGCAGGGCCACTGGGTCTCCATATTGGATCTGGCAGGGCCACTGGGTCTCCATATTGGATCTGACGTAGGGGCCACTGGGTCTCCATATTGGATCTGACGTAGGGGCCACTGGGTCTCCATATTGGATCTGGCAGGGCCACTGGGTCTCCATATTGGATCTGATGCAGTGTCAGAGCCATAGACTTCTGGTCAATGTTCTCCCCAGTTTCCTAAAAAACATTTCCCTATTCACTTTCCCATAAGTGACACATTTTTATTTATTTATTTATTTATTTATTTCACCTTTATTTAACCAGGTAGGCTAGTTGAGAACAAGTCCTTTATTTAACCAGGTTAGGCTAGTTGAGAACAAGTCCTTTATTTAACCAGGTAGGTTAGTTGAGAACAAGTTCTCATTTGCAACTGCGACCTGGCCAAGATAAAGCAAAGCAGTTCGACAACATACAACAACACAGAGTTACACATGGAATAAAACAAACATACAGTCAATGATACAGTAGAAAAATAAGACTATATACAATGTGAGCAAATGATGTGAGATAAGGTAAGTTAAGGCAATAAATAGGCCATAGTGGCAAAATAATTACAATATAGCAATTAAACACTGGAATGGTAGGATGTGCAGAAGATGAATGTGCAAGTAGAGATACTGGGGTGCAAAGGAGCAGGATAAATAAATAAATACAGTATGGGGGATGAGGTAGATAGATAGATGGGCTGTTTACAGATGGGCTGTGTACAGGTGCAGTGATCTGTGAGCTGCTCTGACAGCTGGTGCTTAAAAGTCCCAGGCACATGAACACATCAGGCCTGTGGGTTAAACTGGTGAGAACAGACCACAAACATTTCTGATGTACTACTAAAAAAAATGACACATTAAGCCAACAAATGTATTGGTTAGTATATAGTGTACATCTGATCCCGTGCAGTCATTTCGAATAGAAGTTTTCCCTCTCGTCCCTCTAGTGGTTGTGTCTGGAACTGCATCCATCTACACACACAGCAGCATGACGTCGCCACACTGCTGTTACTGTCCCTGTGTTGGAGTAAGATTGTTTTACTAAACAAAAAACACATTCTGGTCTTCCAAGTCATTTTTCGACCCAGATTAATGAGATAAACATCGGACACAAAGTCTGTATTTTTTTAAACTACCGGTGGAATGAGTTGTCCTCCGAAAACCTGGAGATAGAAAAAACGAACCGATTTAAGAGACTTTTCCATTATAATATCTGTGTGTAGCTAGGTAGGTCACCTAGTAAACATGCTAGGTAGGTCACCTAGTAAACATGCTAGGTAGGTCACCTAGTAAACATGCTAGGTAGGTCACCTAGTAAACATGCTAGGTAGGTCACCTAGAAAACATGCTAGGTAGGTCACCTAGTAAACATGCTAGGTAGGTCACCTAGTAAACATGCTAGGTAGGTCACCTAGTAAACATGCTAGGTAGGTCACCTAGTAAACATGCTAGGTAGGTCACCTAGTAAACATGCTAGGTAGGTCACCTAGTAAACATGCTAGGTAGGTCACCTAGTAAACATGCTAGGTAGGTCACCTAGTAAACATGCTAGGTAGGTCACCTAGTAAACATGCTAGGTAGGTCACCTAGTAAACATGCTAGGTAGGTCACCTAGTAAACATGCTAGGTAGGTCACCTAGTAAACATGCTAGGTAGGTCACCTAGTAAACATGCTAGGTAGGTCACCTAGTAAACATGCTAGGTAGGTCACCTAGTAAACATGCTAGGTAGGTCACCTAGTAAACATGCTAGGTAGGTCACCTAGTAAACATGCTAGGTAGGTCACCTAGTAAACATGCTAGGTAGGTCACCTAGTAAACATGCTAGGTAGGTCACCTAGTAAACATGCTAGGTAGGTCACCTAGTAAACATGCTAGGTAGGTCACCTAGTAAACATGCTAGGTAGGTCACCTAGTAAACATGCTAGGTAGGTCACCTAGTAAACATGCTAGGTAGGTCACCTAGTAAACATGCTAGGTAGGTCACCTAGTAAACATGCTAGGTAGGTCACCTAGTAAACATGCTAGGGTAGGTCACCTAGTAAACATGCTAGGTAGGTCACCTAGTAAACATGCTAGGTAGGTCACCTAGTAAACATGCTAGGTAGGTCACCTAGTAAACATGCTAGGTAGGTCACCTAGTAAACATGCTAGGTAGGTCACCTAGTAAACATGCTAGGTAGGTCACCTAGTAAACATGCTAGGTAGGTCACCTAGTAAACATGCTAGGTAGGTCACCTAGTAAACATGCCTAGGTAGGTCACCTAGTAAACATGCTAGGTAGGTCACCTAGAAAACATGCTAGGTAGGTCACCTAGAAAACATGCTAGGTAGGTCACCTAGTAAACATGCTAGGGTAGGTCACCTAGTAAACATGCTAGGTAGGTCACCTAGTAAACATGCCTAGGTAGGTCACCTAGTAAACATGCTAGGTAGGTCACCTAGTAAACATGCCTAGCTAGGTCACCTAGTAAACATGCTAGGTAGGTCACCTAGTAAACATGCCTAGGTAGGTCACCTAGTAAACATGCCTAGGTAGGTCACCTAGTAAACATGCTAGGTAGGTCACCTAGTAAACATGCTAGGGTAGGTCACCTAGTAAACATGCTAGGGTAGGTCACCTAGTAAACATGCTAGGTAGGTCACCTAGTAAACATGCTAGGTAGGTCACCTAGTAAACATGCTAGGTAGGTCACCTAGTAAACATACTAGGTAGGTCACCTAGTAAACATGCTAGGTAGGTCACCTAGTAAACATGCTAGGTAGGTCACCTAGTAAACATGCCTAGCTAGGTCACCTAGTAAACATGCTAGGTAGGTCACCTAGTAAACATGCCTAGGTAGGTCACCTAGTAAACATGCTAGGTAGGTCACCTAGTAAACATGCTAGGTAGGTCACCTAGTAAACATGCTAGGTAGGTCACCTAGTAAACATGCTAGGTAGGTCACCTAGTAAACATGCTAGGTAGGTCACCTAGTAAACATGGTAGGTAGGTCACCTAGTAAACATGCCTAGGTAGGTCACCTACTAAACATGCTAGGTAGGTCACCTAGTAAACATGCTAGGTAGGTCACCTAGTAAACATGCCTAAGTAGGTCACCTAGTAAACATGCCTAGGTAGGTCACCTAGTAAACATGCTAGGTAGGTCACCTAGTAAACATGCCTAGGTAGGTCACCTAGTAAACATGCTAGGTAGGTCACCTAGTAAACATGCTAGGTAGGTCACCTACTAAACATGCTAGGTAGGTCACCTAGTAAACATGCTAGGTAGGTCACCTAGTAAACATGCTAGGGTAGGTCACCTAGTAAACATGCCTAGGTAGGTCACCTAGTAAACATGCTAGGTAGGTCACCTAGTAAACATGCCTAGGTAGGTCACCAAGTAAACATGCTAGGTAGGTCACCTACTAAACATGCTAGGTAGGTCACCTAGTAAACATGCTAGGTAGGTCACCTAGTAAACATGCTAGGTAGGTCACCTAGTAAACATGCTAGGTAGGTCACCGTATACCGTATCAGTGTAGTGGAGGTATACCCCGTATCAGTGTAGTGGAGGTATACCCCGTATCAGTGTAGTGTAGTGGAGGTATACCCCGTACAGTGTAGTGTAATGGAGGTATACCCCGTATCAGTGTAGTGGAGGTATACCCCGTATCAATGTAGTGGAGGTATACCCCGTATCAGTGTAGTGTAGTGGAGGTATACCCCGTATCAGTGTAGTGTAATGGAGGTATACCCCGTATCAGTGTAGTGTAGTGGAGGTATACCCCATATCAGTGTAGTGGAGGTATACCCCGTATCAGTGTAGTGTAGTGGAGGTATACCCCGTATCAGTGTAGTGTAGTAGAGGTATACCCCGTATCAGTGTAGTGTAGTGGAGGTATACCCCGTATCAGTGCAGTGTAGTGGAGGTATACCCAGTATCAATGTAGTGTAGTGGAGGTATACCCCGTATCAGTGTAGTGTAGTGGAGGTATACCCCGTATCAGTGTAGTGTAGTGGAGGTATACCCCGTATCAGTGTAGTGGTGGAGGTATACCCCGTATCAGTGTAGTGGAGGTATACCCCGTATCAGTGTAGTGGAGGTATACCCCGTATCAGTGTAGTGGAGGTATACCCCATATCATTGTAGTGGAGGTATACCCCATTTCAGTGTAGTGGAGGTATACCCCGTATCAGTGTAGTGTAGTGGAGGTATACCCCGTATCAGTGTAGTGGAGGTATACCCCGTATCAGTGTAGTGTAGTGGAGGTATACCCCATATCAGTGTAGTGGAGGTATACCCCGTATCAGTGTAGTGTAGTGGAGGTATACCCCGTATTAGTGTAGTGGAGGTATACCCCGTATCAGTGTAGTGTAGTGGAGGTATACCCCGTATCAGTGTAGTGTAGTGGAGGTATACCCCATATCAATGTAGTGTAGTGGAGGTATACCCCGTATCAGTGCAGTGTAGTGGAGGTATACCCTGTATCAGTGTAGTGTAGTGGAGGTATACCCCGTATCAGTGCAGTGTAGTGGAGGTATACCCTGTATCAGTGTAGTGGAGGTATACCCCGTATCAGTGTAGTGTAGTGGAGGTATACCCCGTATCAGTGTAGTGGATGTATACCCCGTATCAGTGTAGTGGAGGTATACCCCGTATCAGTGTAGTGTAGTGGAGGTATACCCCGTATCAGTGTAGTGTAGTGGAGGTATACCCCATATCAGTGTAGTGGAGGTATACCCCGTATCAGTGAATAAGGCTGATGGAACACTCTACCCTCTCCACTTCACCTCCTCCCTCCCCCTCTCCACTTCACCTCCTCCTCCCTCCCCTCCACACTCCCCCCTCTCCACTTCACTTCCTCCCTCCCCCCTCTCCACTTCACCTCCTCCTCCCTCCCCTCCACACTCTACCCTCTCCACTTCACCTCCTCCCTCCACCCTCTCCAATTCACCTACTACTAAATGTTCCAACATGCAATTTGTGGGAAAACACTGTTCTAAAATGCACACCGTAGATGTGAATGGTTTCATGGCCAGAGGTGGAAATATCCATTAGACTGTAGACTGCAGCTGGCCCGTTCGTGGAAATATCCATTAGACTGTAGACTGCAGCTGGCCCGTTCATGGAAATATCCATTAGACTGTAGACTGCAGCTGGCCCGTTCATGATAATATCCATTAGACTGTATCAAATCAAATCAAATTTATTTTTATATAGCCCTTCGTACATCAGCTGATATTCTCAAAGTGCTGTACAGAAACCCAGCCTAAAACCCCAAACAGCAAGCAAAGCATGTGAAAGAAGCACGGTGGCTAGGAAAAACTCCCTAGGAAAAACTCCCTAGAAAGGCCAAAAACCTAGGTAGAAACCTAGAGAGGAACCAGGCTATGAGGGGTGGCCAGTCCTCTTCTGGCTGTGCAGGGTGGATATTATAACAGAACATGGTCAAAATGTTAAAATGTTAAAATGTTCATAAATGACCAGCATGGTCAAATAATAATAATCATAGTAGTTGTCGAGGGTGCAACAAGCACGTCCGGTGAACAGGTCAGGGTTCCATAGCCGCAGGCAGAACAGTTGAAACTGGAGCAGCAGCACGGCCAGGTGGACTGGGGACAGCAAGGAGTCATCATACCAGGTAGTCCTGAGGCATGGTCCTAGGGCTCAGGTCCTCCGAGAGAAAGACAGAAAGAGAGAAAGAGAGAATTAGAGAGAGCATATTTAAATACACACAGGACACCGGATAAGACAAGAGAAATACTCCAGATGTAACAGACTGACCCTAGCCCCCCGACACATAAACTACTGCAGCATAAATACTGGAGGCTGAGACAGGAGGGATCAGAAGACACTGTGGCCCCATCCGATGATACCCGGACAGGGCCAAACAGGCAGGATATAACCCCACCCACTTTGCCAAAGCACAGCCCCCATCTCTGTTTTGTCCGAGTTTAAAAGTAGAAAGTTTGCAGCCATCCACTTCTTTATGTCTGAAACACAGGCTTCTAGCGAGGGCAATTTTGGGGCTTCACCATGTTTCATTGAAATGTACAGCTGTGTGTCGTCCGCATAGCAGTGAAATTTAACATTATGTTTTCGAATGACATCCCCAAGAGGTAAAATATATAGTGAAAACAATAGTGGTCCTAAAACGGAACCTTGAGGAACACCGAAATTTACAATTGATTTGTCAGAGGACAAACCATTCACAGAGACAAACTGATATCTTTCCGACAGATAAGATCTAAACCAGGCCAGAACTTGTCCATGTAGACCAATTTGGGTTTCCAATCTCTCCAAAAGAATGTGGTGATCGATGGTATCAAAAGCGGCACTAAGATCTAGGAGCACGAGGACAGATGCAGAGCCTCGGTCTGACGTCATTAAAAGGTCATTTACCACCTTCACAAGTGCAGTCTCAGTGCTATGATGGGGTCTAAAACCAGACTGAAGCGTTTCGTATACATTGTTTGTCTTCAGGAAGGCAGTCAGTTGCTGTGCAACAGCTTTTTCTAAAAGTTTGGAGAGGAATGGAAGATTCGATATAGGCCGATAGTTTTTTATAATTTCTGGATCAAGATTCGGCTTTTTCAAGAGAGGCTTTATTACTGCCACTTTTAGTGAGCTTGGTACACATCCGGTGGATAGAGAGCCGTTTATTATGTTCAACATAGGAGGGCCAAGCACAGGAAGCAGCTCTTTCAGTAGTTTAGTTGGAATAGGGTCCAGTATGCAGCTTGAGGGTTTGGAGGCCATGATTATTTTCATCATTGCGTCAAGAGATATAGTACTAAAACACTTTAGTATCTCCCTTGATGCTAGGTCCTGGCAGAGTTGTGCAGACTCAGGACAATGGAGCTTTGGAGGAATACGCAGATTTAAAGAGGAGTCTGTAATTTGCTTTCTAATGATCATGATCTTTTCCTCAAAGAAGTTCATAAATTTATTACTGCTGAAGTGAAAGCCATCCTCCATTTGCGAAGGCTGCTTTTTAGTTAGCTTTGCGACAGTATCAAAAAGAAATTTCGGATTGTTCTTATTTTCCTCAATTAAGTTGGAAAAATAGGATGATCGAGCAGCAGTGAGGGCTCTTCGATACTGCACGGTACTGTCTTTCCAAGCTAGTCGGAAGACTTCCAGTTTGGTGTGGCGCCATTTCCGTTCCAATTTTCTGGAAGCTTGCTTCAGAGCTCGTGTATTTTCTGTATACCAGGGAGCTAGTTTCTTATGACAGATGTTTTTAGTTTTTAGGGGTGCAACTGCATCTAGGGTATTGCGCAAGGTTAAATTGAGTTCCTCGGTTAGGTGGTTAACTGATTTTTGTCCTCTGACGTCCTTGGGTAGGCAGAGGCAGTCTGGAAGGGCATCAAGGAATCTTTGGGTTGTCTGAGAATTTATAGCACGACTTTTAATGCTCCTTGGTTGGGGTCTGAGCAGATTATTTGTTGCAATTGCAAACGTAATAAAATGGTGGTCCGATAGTCCAGGATTATGAGGAAAAACATTTAGATCCACAACATTTATTCCATGGGACAAAACTAGGTCCAGAGTATGACTGTGGCAGTGAGTAGGTCCAGAGACATGTTGGACAAAACCCACTGAGTCGATGATGGCTCCGAAAGCCTTTTGGAGTGGGTCTGTGGACTTTTCCATGTGAATGTTAAAGTCACCAAAAATTAGAATATTATCTGCTATGACTACAAGATCCGATAGGAATTCAGGGAACTCAGTGAGGAACACTGCATATGGCCCAGGAGGCCTATAAACAGTAGCTATAAAAAGTGAGTGAGTAGGCTGCATAGATTTCATGACTAGAAGCTCAAAAGACGAAAACGTCATTGTTGTTTTTTTTTTTGTAAATTGAAATTTGCTATCGTAAATGTTAGCAACACCTCCGCCTTTGCCGGATGCACGGGGGGTATGGTCACTAATGTAACCTGGGGGTGACTGCAGCTGGCCCGTTCGTGGAAATATCCATTAGACTGTAGACTGCAGCTGGCCCGTTCATGGAAATATCCATTAGACTGTAGACTGCAGCTGGCCCGTTCGTGGAAATATCCATTAGACTGTAGACTGCAGCTGGCCCGTTCATGGAAATATCCATTAGACTGTAGACTGCAGCTGGCCCGTTCGTGGAAATATCCATTAGACTGTAGACTGCAGCTGGCCCGTTCATGGTAATATCCATTAGACTGTAGACTGCAGCTGGCCCGTTCGTGGTAATATCCATTAGACTGTAGACTGCAGCTGGCCCGTTCATGGTAATATCCATTAGACTGTAGACTGCAGCTGGCCCGTTGGTGGAAATATCCATTAGACTGTAGACTGCAGCTGGCCCGTTCGTGGTAATATCCATTAGACTGTAGACTGCAGCTGGCCCGTTCGTGGTAATATCCATTAGACTGTAGACTGCAGCTGGCCCGTTCATGGTAATATCCATTAGACTGTAGACTGCAGCTGGCCCGTTCATGGAAATATCCATTAGACTGTAGACTGCAGCTGGCCCGTTCGTGGTAATATCCATTAGACTGTAGACTGCAGCTGGCCCGTTGGTGGAAATATCCATTAGACTGTAGACTGCAGCTGGCCCGTTCGTGGTAATATCCATTACACTGTAGACTGCAGCTGGCCCGTTCGTGGTAAGCGCAGCAGGAAGAAACCACATTACAGATGGAAATATCCATTAGAAATGTAGAAAGAGGGGAGATCTAAAGATGCAACAACTATCATGGGTTGTTAGGGGAGATCTAAAGATACAACAACTATCATGGGTTGTCAGGGGAGATCTAAAGATGCAACAACTATCATGGGTTGTTAGGGGAGATCTAAAGATGCAACTACTATCATGGGTTGTTAAGGGGGGGTCTAAAGATGCAACTACTATCATGGGTTGTTAGGGGAGATCTAAAGATGCAACAACTATCATGGGTTGTTAGGGGGGGTCTAAAGATGCAACTACTATCATGGGTTGTTAGGGGAGATCTAAAGATGCAACAACTATCATGGGTTGTTAGGGGAGATCTAAAGATGCAACAACTATCATGGGTTGTTAGGGGAGATCTAAAGATGCAACAACTATCATGGGTTGCTGTTATGACCAGGATAATCAACAACTATCATGGGTTGTTAGGGGAGATCTAAAGATGCAACAACTATCATGGGTTGTTAGGGGAGATCTAAAGATGCAAAATGAAATAAAATGTCCAGGTTTCAAACAATTAAGGAGCAGGAAAAATCTAGCGACGCTAACGACAGGCCTAACCGTCTTCTGGTAGATGGAAAGGCTTCCCTCAAAACCTTCTCTCGTAAAATGTTAACTACAAAGTAGCCTCTGTCTACCTGGCAGAATGATATCAGGATTATTCACATCAACCCAGTGGCTATTGGTTTATCAAACTCCATCTCATGAGCTACAGAAACACAGCTAACCGAACCTAGCCCTGCCCTCGCCCACCTGGACCAGAGGAAGGCATTTGTGAGGAGCTACAGAAACACAGCTAACCGAACCCAGCCCTGCCCTCGCCCACCTGGACCAGAGGAAGGCATTTGTGATGAGCTACAGAAACACAGCTAACCGAACCTAGCCCTGCTCGCCCACCTGGACCAGAGGAAGGCATTTGTGAGGAGCTACAGAAACACAGCTAACCGAACCTAGCCCTGCCCTCGCCCACCTGGACCAGAGGAAGGCATTTGTGAGGAGCTACAGAAACACAGCTAACCGAACCTAGCCCTGCCTCGCCCACCTGGACCAGAGGAAGGCATTTGTGAGGAGCTACAGAAACACAGCTAACCGAACCTAGCCCTGCCCTCGCCCACCTGGACCAGAGGAAGGCATTTGTGAGGAGCTACAGAAACACAGCTAACCGAACCTAGCCCTGCCCTCGCCCACCTGGACCAGAGGAAGGCATTTGTGAGGAGCTACAGAAACACAGCTAACCGAACCTAGCCCTGCCCTCGCCCACCTGGACCAGAGGAAGGCATTTGTGAGGATGCTGTTCATTGACTACAGCTCAGCCTTCATTACCATAGTGTGTGTGTTGGCCTGCAAAACCGTCTAGCTGTCGTTCGTTTCCTTGTTTTTTCGTTAAGTGTTCAATAAAAGTAAAAATGAGCACTCAACCCGCTGCGCCTTGGTCCATTCACTACGACGGCCGTTACAAAACTGGGTCCTGGACTTCCTGACGGAACGCCCCCCAGGTGGTGAAGGTAGACAACATGACCTCCTCTACACTCCTCAGTCCCCCTCCTGTACTCCCTGTATATCCACGACTGACTGGCCTCACACAGTTCACAGCTCCATCATCAAGTTCCCTGACGACATGACATTAGTAGGTAGACCTGATTACCAACGACGGCGAGACGGCCTACAGAGAGGAGGATAGGCACTCCGACGGCGTGGCGACAAGGTAAAACAACCTCTCCCTCAACAACGTCAGAAAAACAAAAAAGGAGCTTACTGATTGTGGACTTCAGGAGGAACCAGGGAACGCCCCATCCTCATTAACCGGGCCGTCGTGGAGATGGTCAGAAACGTCTCAGAGGAGCTGTGGACTTCAGGAGGAACCAGGGAACGCCCCCATCCTCATTAACCGGGGCCGCCGTGGAGATGGTCAGAAACGTCTCAGAGGAGCTGTGGACTTCAGGAGGAACCAGGGAACGCCCCCATCCTCATTAACCGGGGACGCCGTGGAGATGGTCAGAAACGTCTCAGAGGAGCTGTGGACTTCAGGAGGAACCAGGGAACGCCCCATCCTCATTAACCGGGGCCGCCGTGGAGATGGTCAGAAACGTCTCAGAGGAGCTGTGGACTTCAGGAGGAACCAGGAACGCCCCATCCTCATTAACCGGGGACGCCGTGGAGATGGTCAGAAACGTCTCAGAGGAGCTGTGGACTTCAGGAGGAACCAGGAACGCCCCCATCCTCATTAACCGGGGACGCCGTGGAGATGGTCAGAAACGTCTCAGAGGAGCTGTGGACTTCAGGAGGAACCAGGGAACGCCCCCATCCTCATTAACCGGGGACGCCGTGGAGATGGTCAGAAACGTCTCAGAGGAGCTGTGGACTTCAGGAGGAACCAGGGAACGCCCCATCCTCATTAACCGGGGACGCCGTGGAGATGGTCAGAAACGTCTCAGAGGAGCTGTGGACTTCAGGAGGAACCAGGGAACGCCCCATCCTCATTAACCGGGGACGCCGTGGAGATGGTCAGAAACGTCTCAGAGGAGCTGTGGACTTCAGGAGGAACCAGGGAACGCCCCATCCTCATTAACCGGGGACGCCGTGGAGATGGTCAGAAACGTCTCAGAGGAGCTGTGGACTTCAGGAGGAACCAGGAACGCCCATCCTCATTAACCGGGGACGCCGTGGAGATGGTCAGAAACGTCTCAGAGGAGCTGTGGACTTCAGGAGGAACCAGGGAACGCCCCCATCCTCATTAACCGGGGCCGCCGTGGAGAGGGAGGCAGAAGAAATTGGTCCTGTTCCCCAAAGGCCCTCACAGTGTTCTACAGGAGCACCATCGAGAGCATCACTGTCAGGCTGGATCACAGCCTGGTACGGCAAATTCCACCGCCGCGGACCGCAAGGCACTACAGAGGGTGGTACGATCTGCCGAATGTACCATTGGGTGCTCACTGCTTGTCTTCCAGGACACCATTGGGGTGCTCATTGCTTGTCTTCCAGGACACCACTGGGTGCTCACTGCCTGCTCTACAGGACACCCGAGCCACGGCCTGTTCTCCCCATCAGGATGCTGAATAGCCCCCACTGTCCCCTGGTTTGGCCTGACTGTGAAAGACCAATACGACCTGTACAGCTTGGTTTGGCCTGACTGTGAAAGACCAATACGGCCTGTACAGCTTGGTTTGGCCTGACTGTGAAAGACCAATACGACCTGTACAGCTTGGTTTGGCCTGACTGTGAAAGACCAATACGACCTGTACAGCTTGGTTTGGCCTGACTGTGAAAGACCAATACGACCTGTACAGCTTGGTTTGGCATGACTGTGAAAGACCAATACGACCTCTACAGCTTGGTTTGACCTGACTGTGAAAGACCAATACGGCCTGTACAGCTTGGTTTGGCCTGACTGTGAAAGACCAATATGACGTGTACAGCTTGGTTTGGCCTGACTGTGAAAGACCAATATGACGTGTACAGCTTGGTTTGACCTGACTGTGAAAGACCAATACGACCTGTACAGCTTGGTTTGGCCTGACTGTGAAAGACCAATATGACGTGTACAGCTTGGTTTGACCTGACTGTGAAAGACCAATACGACCTGTACAGCTTGGTTTGGCCTGACTGTGAAAGACCAATACGACCTGTACAGCTTGGTTTGGCCTGACTGTGAAAGACCAATATGACCTGTACAGCTTGGTTTGGACTGACTGTGAAAGACCAATACGACCTGTACAGCTTGGTTTGGCCTGACTGTGAAAGACCAATATGAACAGTACAGCTTGGTTTGACCTGACTGTGAAAGACCAATATGAACAGTACAGCTTGGTTTGGCCTGACTGTGAAAGACCAATACAGCTTGGTTTGGCCTGACTGTGAAAGACCAATACGACCTGTGCAGCTTGGTTTGGCCTGACTGTGAAAGACCAATACAGCTTGGTTTGGCCTGACTGTGAAAGACCAATACGACCTGTACAGCTTGGTTTGGCCTGACTGTGAAAGACCAATACGACCTGTACAGCTTGGTTTGGCCTGACTGTGAAAGACCAATACGGCCTGTACAGCTTGGTTTGGCCTGACTGTGAAAGACCAATACGACCTGTACAGCTTGGTTTGGCCTGACTGTGAAAGACCAATACGACCTGTACAGCTTGGTTTGACCTGACTGTGAAAGACCAATACGGCCTGTACAGCTTGGTTTGGCCTGACTGTGAAAGACCAATATGACGTGTACAGCTTGGTTTGGCCTGACTGTGAAAGACCAATATGACGTGTACAGCTTGGTTTGATCTGACTGTGAAAGACCAATACGACCTGTACAGCTTGGTTTGGCCTGACTGTGAAAGACCAATATGACGTGTACAGCTTGGTTTGACCTGACTGTGAAAGACCAATACGACCTGTACAGCTTGGTTTGGCCTGACTGTGAAAGACCAATACGACCTGTACAGCTTGGTTTGGCCTGACTGTGAAAGACCAATATGACCTGTACAGCTTGGTTTGGCCTGACTGTGAAAGACCAATACGACCTGTACAGCTTGGTTTGGCCTGACTGTGAAAGACCAATATGAACAGTACAGCTTGGTTTGACCTGACTGTGAAAGACCAATATGAACAGTACAGCTTGGTTTGGCCTGACTGTGAAAGACCAATACAGCTTGGTTTGGCCTGACTGTGAAAGACCAATACGACCTGTGCAGCTTGGTTTGGCCTGACTGTGAAAGACCAATACAGCTTGGTTTGGCCTGACTGTGAAAGACCAATACGACCTGTACAGCTTGGTTTGGCCTGACTGTGAAAGACCAATACGGCCTGTACAGCTTGGTTTGGCCTGACTGTGAAAGACCAGTACAGCTTGGTTTGGCCTGACTGTGAAAGACCAATACGACCTGTACAGCTTGGTTTGGCCTGACTGTGAAAGACCAATACGACCTGTACAGCTTGGTTTGGCCTGACTGTGAAAGACCAATACGACCTGTACAGCTTGGTTTGGCCTGACTGTGAAAGACCAATATGAACAGTACAGCTTGGTTTGACCTGACTGTGAAAGACCAATATGAACAGTACAGCTTGGTTTGGCCTGACTGTGAAAGACCAATATGAACAGTACAGCTTGGTTTGGCCTGACTGTGAAAGACCAATACAGCTTGGTTTGGCCTGACTGTGAAAGACCAATTCGACCTGTACAGCTTGGTTTGGCCTGACTGTGAAAGACCAATACGGCCTGTACAGCTTGGTTTGGCCTGACTGTGAAAGACCAATACGACCTGTACAGCTTGGTTTGGCCTGACTGTGAAAGACCAATATAACCAGTACAGCTTGGTTTGGCCTGACTGTGAAAGACCAATACGACCAGTACAGCTTGGTTTGACCTGACTGTGAAAGACCAATACGACCTGTACAGCTTGGTTTGGCCTGACTGTGAAAGACCAATACAACCTGTACAGCTTGGTTTGGACTGACTGTGAAAGACCAATACAGCTTGGTTTGGCCTGACTGTGAAAGACCAATACGACCTGTACAGCTTGGTTTGGCCTGACTGTGAAAGACCAATACAACCTGCACAGCTTGGTCTGGCCTGACTGTGAAAGACCAATACGACCTGTACAGCTTGGTTTGGCCTGACTGTGAAAGACCAATATGAACTGTACAGCTTGGTTTGGCCTGTCTGTGAAAGACCAATACGACCAGTACAGCTTGGTTTGGACTGACTGTGAAAGACCAATACGACCTGTACAGCTTGGTTTGGCCTGACTGTGAAAGACCAATATGACCTGTACAGCTTGGTTTGGCCTGACTGTGAAAGACCAATACGACCTGTACAGCTTGGTTTGGCCTGACTGTGAAGGACCAATACAGCTTGGTTTGACCTGACTGTGAAAGACCAATACAGCTTGGTTTGGCCTGACTGTGAAAGACCAATATGACCAGTACAGCTTGGTTTGGCCTGACTGTGAAGGACCAATACAGCTTGGTTTGACCTGACTGTGAAAGACCAATACGACCTGTACAGCTTGGTTTGGCCTGACTGTGAAAGACCAATATGACCTGTACAGCTTGGTTTGGCCTGACTGTGAAAGACCAATACGACCTGTACAGCTTGGTTTGGCCTGACTGTGAAAGACCAATATGACCTGTACAGCTTGGTTTGGCCTGACTGTGAAAGACCAATACGGCCTGTACAGCTTGGTTTGGCCTGACTGTGAAAGACCAGTACAGCTTGGTTTGGCCTGACTGTGAAAGACCAATACGACCTGTACAGCTTGGTTTGGCCTGACTGTGAAAGACCAATACGACCTGTACAGCTTGGTTTGGCCTGACTGTGAAAGACCAATACGACCTGTACAGCTTGGTTTGGCCTGACTGTGAAAGACCAATATGAACAGTACAGCTTGGTTTGACCTGACTGTGAAAGACCAATATGACCAGTACAGCTTGGTTTGGCCTGACTGTGAAAGACCAATACAGCTTGGTTTGGCCTGACTGTGAAAGACCAATACGACCTGTACAGCTTGGTTTGGCCTGACTGTGAAAGACCAATACGGCCTGTACAGCCTGGTTTGGCCTGACTGTGAAAGACCAATACGACCTGTACAGCTTGGTTTGGCCTGACTGTGAAAGACCAATATAACCAGTACAGCTTGGTTTGGCCTGACTGTGAAAGACCAATACGACCTGTACAGCTTGGTTTGGCCTGACTGTGAAAGACCAATACGACCAGTACAGCTTGGTTTGGCCTGTCTGTGAAAGACCAATATGACCTGTACAGCTTGGTTTGGCCAGACTGTGAAAGACCAATATGACCTGTACAGCTTGGTTTGGCCTGACTGTGAAAGACCAATACAGCTTGGTTTGGCCTGACTGTGAAAGACCAATAACAGCTTGGTTTGGCCTGACTGTGAAAGACCAATATGACCCACAGCTTGGTTTGGCCTGACTGTGAAAGACCAATACAGCTTGGTTTGGCCTGACTGTGAAAGACCAATACAACAGCTTGGTTTGGCCTGACTGTGAAAGACCAATACGCAGCTTGGTTTGGCCTGACTGTGAAAGACCTATACAGCTTGGTTTGGCCTGACTGTGAAAGACCAATACAGCTTGGTTTGGCCTGACTGTGAAAGACCAATACAGCTTGGTTTGGCCTGACTGTGAAAGACCAGTACAGCTTGGTTTGGCCTGACTGTGAAAGACCAGTACAGCTTGGTTTGGCCTGACTGTGAAAGACCAATACGGGATTTTAGATCATTCAGAGTATACGTCACTGTTTCTCATCTCATTTTTCACGCAGGTCGCCCTTTCTTTGCCCGGGTGAGCTGGTTGAAAATGTTTTCTCTTGCGAAATGTGACCCACTTTCTCCAGTCGCCACGACAACATACATGATGAAGGGAAGCATGTTTATCACAGCCAATATTATCTGATGCACCTTTTTTTACGAAAGAAAGAAAAAAAAACACATCTTTACACTCTACTTCCTGTATCTGAAATTAATTTGACCAAATGTCATTTATATGAAGTTTACAATTTTTTTTGTTTGTTGGCATTACCATAACATGAAACAGGATATACACAAATATCATATTCCTCTCTTTACCCAGTAAACCTGAAGATTTACACAAAATAATGATTAATAATATTCAAACGTTTTGGTTATTATAAACATCTTATCGTTTCATATCTGGAAATAGTCTAGAGATCGAACTTTTGGTCGGTTCGATTTCGTCTGTACGTCAAGACCACACCCGGTCCATTCTGTGTTATCCTACAACCCCTCCCCTCCCCCCCAAAAAGACAACAATGACACCTGTATCTAGAATAACTCTGGGACCAGAGTTTTCTCCTGCTACTTCCCCACCATCCTGTGCATGAAATAACGGACACATTTTTTAAATCAAAGACAATAATAGTTCGTTGAAGTGTAAGTGTATAAATCCACAGGTATTCCCATCAGGCATCCCCGGTAGTCCACGTCGACTGCTCCAGTCTCTGTCTGCCTAGTGTTGCTTCCCTTCTAAAGGGGACTGCTCCAGATAGTCCAGTCTCTGTTGTTAGTGTTGCTTCCCTTCTAAAGGGGACTGCTCCAGTAGTCCAGTCTCTGTCTGTCTAGTTTCTTCCTAGGGGACTGCTCCAGATGTTCCAGTCTCTGTCTAGTGTTGCTTCCCTTCTAAAGGGGACTGCTCCAGATAGTCCAGTCTCTGTCTGTCTAGTGTTGCTTCCCTTCTAAAGGGGACTGCTCCAGATGTTCCAGTCTCTGTCTGTCTAGTGTTGCTTCCCTTCTAAAGGGGACTGCTCCAGATGTTCCAGTCTCTGTCTGCCTAGTGTTGCTTCCCTTCTAAGGGGACTGCTCCAGATGTTCCAGTCTCTGTCTAGTGTTGCTTCCCTTCTAAGGGGACTGCTCCAGATGTTCCAGTCTCTGTCTAGTGTTGCTTCCCTTCTAAAGGGGACTGCTCCAGATGTTCCAGTCTCTGTCTAGTGTTGCTTCCCTTCTAAGGGGACTGCTCCAGATGTTCCAGTCTCTGTCTAGTGTTGCTTCCCTTCTAAGGGGACTGCTCCAGAACCTCCTGTCGTCGTCTCAGGATCTCAGCGAACTGGGCGCGCTCCGTGGCGTCCTGGAAACAGAAACCGTGACAACGTAAAGGGGCGTGGTCACGAGGGAGGTGGGCGAGGCCTGGGGGGGTCAGTGGCTGCTGCACTCGTCCAATGACTCCACTCCTGAGTCACCTGCCGCGACCAACAGCTTCTCCTGACGCCTCCGCATGATCTCCTGCAGCTCTGACCCTGAACTCCTCTGGAGGGAGAGATAGAGAGGGAGGGAGAGGAGGGAGGGGAGGAGGGAGGGAGGGAGAGAGGGAGAGAGGGAGAGGGAGGGAGAGAGAGAGAGGGGGACGGAGGGAGGAGGGGGGAGGGAGGGGGGAGGGAGGGAGAGATGGAGAGAGGGAGAGGGAGGGAGAGAGGAGGGAGGAGGAAGGGGAGGGAGGAGAGATGGAGAGGGAGGGAGAGAGAGAGAGGGGGACGGAGGGAGGGAGGGAGGGAGGGAGGGGGAGGGAGGGGGAGGGAGGAGGGGAGGAGGGAGGGAGAGAAGAGGGGGACGGAGGGGGAGAGGGAGGGAGGAAGGGGAGGGAGGAGGGGGAAGGAGGGAGGGAGGGGGAGGAGAGATAGAGGGGAGAGAGAGAGAAAGGGGGGACGGAGGGAGGGAGGGAGGGAGGGAGGGGGGAGGGAGAGATAGAGAGGGGGATGGAGGGAGGGAGGGAGAGATGGAGAGGGGGACGGAGGGGGGAGATAAAGGGAGGGAGGAAGGGAAGGGGGGAGGGAGGGAGGGGGAAGGAGGGAGGGAAGAGGGAGATAGAGAAAGGGAGAGATAGAAAGAGAAATCAGAGAAATGAGGTTAGAGCCAGTAAGAGATGTCTTCCACAAGAGGAACACTACGGAACTAAACAATACTACTCGCAGTAGGGCTGAATCACAGAGCTGAAAACACTAGTCAGGCCCCTGTAGAAACCATCCTAGTGTTTATAACTCTATGAATCCACTCAGCAGCTACAGAGAAACTGTTAGTAACATAATGTAGACTGGTGGGAGAATCCTGCGACCGGTCAGACAGTAGGGCCCTTTGCTAGCTCTGGTCTGAGCGAACTGTCGTCCAGATGACCTACAGACCTTTACACTGAGAACCAGCCGGACGACATCGTTCTCGGGACCAGTGATGGAATAAAACTTTTTGTTTACAGAGATGATCTACAAATACCTACATTTCCTTTAGGCAGATTCACTCAACCTGTTATAAACTGACCTGTAGTTCCATTAGTAGTATTAAACATTACACTCAACCTGTTATAAACTGACCTGTAGTTCCATTAGTAGTATTACACTCAACCTGTTCTAAACTGACCTGTAGTTCCCTTAGTAGTATTACACTCAACCTGTTATAAACTGACCTGTAGTTCCATTAGTAGTATTACACTCAACCTGTTCTAAACTGACCTGTAGTTCCCTTAGTAGTATTACACTCAACCTGTTATAAACTGACCTGTAGTCCCATTAGTAGTATTACACTCAACCTGTTCTAAACTGACCTGTAGTTCCCTTAGTAGTATTATACATTACACTCAACCTGTTCTAAACTGACCTGTAGTTCCATTAGTATATAATTACACTCAACCTGTTCTAAACTGACCTGTAGTTCCCTTAGTAGTATTACACTCAACCTGTTCTAAACTGACCTGTAGTTCCATTAGTAGTATTACACTCAACCTGTTCTAAACTGACCTGTAGTTCCATTAGTAGTATTACACTCAACCTGTTATAAACTGACCTGTAGTCCCATTAGTAGTATTATACATTACACTCAACCTGTTCTAAACTGACCTGTAGTTCCCTTAGTAGTATTACACATTACACTCAACCCATTCTAAACTGACCTGTAGTTACATTAGTAGTATTACACTCAACCTGTTATAAACTGACCTGTAGTTCCCTTAGTAGTATTATACATTACACTCAACCTGTTATAAAAACTGACCTGTAGTTCCATTAGTAGTATTACACTCAACCTGTTATAAACTGACCTGTAGTTCCCTTAGTAGTATTATACATTACACTCAACCTGTTCTAAACTGACCTGTAGTTCCCTTAGTAGTATTACACTCAACCTGTTCCAAACTGACCTGTAGTTCCATTAGTAGTATTGTAGTTCCATTAGTAGTATTACACTCAACCTGTTCCAAACTGACCTGTAGTTCCCTTAGTAGTATTGTAGTTCCATTAGTAGTATTACACTCAACCTGTTCTAAACTGACCTGTAGTTCCCTTAGTAGTATTATACATTACACTCAACCTGTTCTAAACTGACCTGTAGTTCCCTTAGTAGTATTATACATTACACTCAACCTGTTCTAAACTGACCTGTAGTTCCATTAGTAGTATTAAACATTACACTCAACCTGTTATAAACTGACCTGTAGTTCCATTAGTAATATTACACTCAATCTGTTCTAAACTGACCTGTAGTTCCCTTAGTAGTATTACACTCAACCTGTTATAAACTGACCTGTAGTTCCCTTAGTAGTATTACACTCAACCTGTTCTAAACTGACCTGTAGTTCCATTAGTAGTATTATACATTACACTCAACCTGTTATAAACTGACCTGTAGTTCCATTAGTAGTATTACACTCAACCTGTTCTAAACTGACCTTTTAGTTCCCTTAGTAGTATTACACTCAACCTGTTATAAACTGACCTGTAGTTCCCTTAGTAGTATTATACATTACACTCAACCTGTTATAAACTGACCTGTAGTTCCATTAGTAGTATTACAACACTCAACCTGTTCTAAACTGACCTGTAGTTCCATTAGTAGTATTATCTTACACTCAACCTGTTCCAAACTGACCTGTAGTTCCATTAGTAGTATTATACATTACACTCAACCTGTTATAAACTGACCTGTAGTTCCATTAGTAGTATTACACTCAACCTGTTCTAAACTGACCTGTAGTTCCATTAGTAATATTACACTCAACCTGTTATAAAAACTGACCTGTAGTTCCCTTAGTAGTATTAAACATTACACTCAACCTGTTATAAACTGACCTGTAGTTCCATTAGTAGTATTACACTCAACCTGTTATAAACTGACCTGTAGTTCCCTTAGTAGTATTACACTCAACCTGTTATAAACTGACCTGTAGTTCCATTAGTAGTATTATACATTACACTCAACCTGTTATAAACTGACCTGTAGTTCCATTAGTAGTATTACACTCAACCTGTTCTAAACTGACCTGTAGTTCCCTTAGTAGTATTACACTCAACCTGTTCTAAACTGACCTGTAGTTCCATTAGTAGTATTACACTCAACCTGTTATAAACTGACCTGTAGTTCCATTAGTAGTATTACACTCAACCTGTTCTAAACTGACCTGTAGTTCCATTAGTAGTATTACACTCAACCTGTTATAAACTGACCTGTAGTTCCATTAGTAGTATTAAACATTACACTCAACCTGTTCTAAACTGACCTGTAGTTCCATTAGTAGTATTAAACATTACACTCAACCTGTTATAAACTGACCTGTAGTTCCATTAGTAGTAACAGACCTGAAATATACTGTAGTTCTGTAAGTTGATATTCCGGTTCAGGGTTAAAGTTCCCCCCTTGGCCTTGGGAACGGTTCAGTCTAGTAGTTGTATGGTCATGGAGAATGATGTTAACTGTTAGAGGGGAGCGGTTCAGTCTCGTTGTGATATGATATGATTCTCCATGGCAGTGCAGGCTGAGATACATGGTGAGAGGTGAGGGATGGCAACGTTTACAGACAGGAGGAGACCAGGCGGTGGGGGTCCTAAAGCCATGGCGGTTATCTAGGGAGGAGACCAGGCGGTGGGGGTCTTAAAGCCATGGTGGTTATCTAGGGAGGAGACCAGGCGGTGGGGGTCCTAAAGCCATGGCGGTTATCTAGGAAGGAGACCAGGCGGTGGGGGTCTTAAAGCCATGGCGGTTATCTAGGAAGGAGACCAGGCGGTGGGGGTCTTAAAGCCATGGCGGTTATCTAGGGAGGAGACCAGGCGGTGGGGGTCTTAAAGCCATGGCGGTTATCTAGGGAGGAGACCAGGCGGTGGGGGTCTTAAAGCCATGGCGGTTATCTAGGGAGGAGACCAGGCGGTGGGGGTCTTAAAGCCATGGCGGTTATCTAGGAAGGAGACCAGGCGGTGGGGGTCTTAAAGCCATGGCGGTTATCTAGGAAGGAGACCAGGCGGTGGGGGTCTTAAAGCCATGGCGGTTATCTAGGAAGGAGACCAGGCGGTGGGGGTCTTAAAGCCATGGCGGTTATCTAGGAAGGAGACCAGGCGGTGGGGGTCTTAAAGCCATGGCGGTTATCTAGGAAGGAGACCAGGCGGTGGGGGGTCTTAAAGCCATGGCGGTTATCTAGGAAGGAGACCAGGCGGTGGGGGTCTTAAAGCCATGGCGGTTATCTAGGAAGGAGACCAGGCGGTGGGGGTCTTAAAGCCATGGCGGTTATCTAGGGAGGAGACCAGGCGGTGGGGGTCTTAAAGCCATGGTGGTTATCTAGGAAGGAGACCAGGCGGTGGGGGTCTTAAAGCCATGGTGGTTATCTAGGAAGGAGACCAGGCGGTGGGGGTCTTAAAGCCATGGTGGTTATCTAGGAAGGGGAATTCTAAAAGATAGACATCTAGGTTTTTTAGCATCCATCTGTTGGCCAGCTTCACAACATTTAGAAAAAACGGCCTGTTGTCATACTTATTTAAGTATGAGAAAATGTTGATCCAAACTTAAAGACTGTTTTTCAATGTGAGCAGTTGTTATCTTGACCTGCACACTGGATTGTCTAAGTGGTGGATTGGATTTAGAACACAGACCAGTGAGGTGTGTTAGCCTGGTGAGACAGGTGTGTTAGCCTAGTGAGACAGGTGTGCAGAAGTCCACAGACCGGTGAGGTGTGTTAGCCTGGTGAGACAGGTGTTTTAGCCTAGTGAGACAGGTGTGTTAGCCTGGTGAGACAGGTGTGTTAGCCTGGTGAGACAGGTGTGTTAGCCTAGTGAGACAGGTGTGTTAGCCTAGTGAGACAGGTGTGTTAGCCTAGTGAGACAGGTGTGTTAGCCTGGTGAGACAGGTGTGTTAGCCTAGTGAGACAGGTGTGTTAGCCTGGTGAGACAGGTGTGTTAGCCTGGTGAGACAGGTGTGTTAGCCTGGTGAGACAGGTGTGTTAGCCTAGTGAGACAGGTGTGTTAGCCTAGTGAGACAGGTGTGCAGAAGTCCACAGACCGGTGAGGTGTGTTAGCCTGGTGAGACAGGTGTGTTAGCCTGGTGAGACAGGTGTGTTAACCTGGTGAGACAGGTGTGTTAACCTGGTGAGACAGGTGTGTTAGCCTGGTGAGACAGGTGTGTTAGCCTGGTGAGACAGGTGTGTTAGCCTAGTGAGACAGGTGTTTTAGCCTAGTGAGACAGGTGTGCAGAAGTCCACAGACCGGTGAGGTGTGTTAGCCTGGTGAGACAGGTGTGTTAGGCTGGTGAGACAGGTGTGTTAGGCTGGTGAGACAGGTGTGTTAGGCTGGTGAGACAGGTGTGTTAGCCTGGTGAGACAGGTGTGTTAGCCTGGTGAGACAGGTGTTTTAGCCTAGTGAGGCAGGTGTGTTAGCCTGGTGAGACAGGTGTGTTAGGCTGGTGAGACAGGTGTGTTAGCCTGGTGAGACAGGTGTGTTAGCCTAGTGAGACAGGTGTGTTAGCCTAGTGAGACAGGTGTGGAGAAGTCCACAGACCGGTGAGGTGTGTTAGCCTGGTGAGACAGGTGTGTTAGCCTGGTGAGACAGGTGTGTTAGGCTGGTGAGACAGGTGTGTTAGGCTGGTGAGACAGGTGTGTTAGCCTAGTGAGACAGGTGTGTTAGCCTAGTGAGACAGGTGTGTTAGCCTGGTGAGACAGGTGTGTTAGCCTAGTGAGACAGGTGTGTTAGCCTGGTGAGACAGGTGTGTTAGCCTGGTGAGACAGGTGTGTTAGCCTGGTGAGACAGGTGTGTTAGCCTAGTGAGACAGGTGTGTTAGCCTGATGAGACAGGTGTGGAGAAGTCCACAGACCGGTGAGGTGTGTTAGCCTGGTGAGACAGGTGTGCAGAAGTCCTGAACAGAAGAGAGCCGTGACTACAATGAACGCTGGCCAACAGAGTAGAGCCTAGAACAACCCATATAGTGGAACAATACCTGAGTGAGAGTTTAGAGTCTGAAGACTGCAGTGGTCAGAAGAAGACCTGCAGGAGCACAGAGACCAGACAGAAACCACACCTTGCCAGAGCTTTAAAGAGCATGTAGACTGCAAGTACCCCTGCAAACACCTGTATGTACCTGCAAACACCTGTATGTAGCTGTAAACACCTGTATGTACCTGAAAATACCTGTATGTACCTGCAAAGACCTGTATGTACCTGCAAACACCTGTATGTAGCTGTAAACACCTGTATGTACCTGAAAAGACCTGTATGTACCTGCAAACACCTGTATGTACCTGCAAACACCTGTATGTAGCTGTAAACACCTGTATGTACCTGAAAAGACCTGTATGTACCTGCAAAGACCTGTATGTACCTGCAAACACCTGTATGTAGCTGTAAACACCTGTATGTACCTGAAAATACCTGTATGTACCTGCAAAGACCTGTATGTACCTGTAAACACCTGTATGTACCTGTAAACACCTGTATGTAGCTGTAAACAGCTGTATGTACCTGCAAACACCTGTATGTACCTGCAAACACCTGTATGTAGCTGTAAACACCTGTATGTACCTGAAAATACCTGTATGTACCTGCAAAGACCTGTATGTACCTGCA
Organism: Salmo salar; assembly: GCF_905237065.1. Lineage (NCBI taxonomy): Eukaryota > Metazoa > Chordata > Actinopteri > Salmoniformes > Salmonidae > Salmo > Salmo salar. Next base: position 82,633 of record NW_025548188.1, on the reverse strand, counting down.
AAGACCTGTATGTACCTGTAAACATCTGTATGTACCTGTAAACACCTGTATGTAGCTTGCTTGTGTTTGCAGGTACATACAGGTGTTTACAGGTACATACAGGTGTTTGCAGGTACATACAGGTGTTTGCAGGTACATACAGGTGTTTACAGGTACATACAGGTGTTTACAGGTACATACAGGTGTTTACAGGTACATACAGGTGTTTGCAGGTACATACAGGTGTTTACAGGTACATACAGGTGTTTGCAGGTACATACAGGTGTTTACAGGTACATACAGGTGTTTACAGGTACATACAGGTGTTTACAGGTACATACAGGTGTTTGCAGGTACATACCGGTGTTTACAGGTACATACAGGTGTTTACAGGTACATACAGGTGTTTACAGGTACATACAGGTGTTTACAGGTACATACAGGTGTTTACAGGTACATACAGGTGTTTGCAGGTACATACAGGTGTTTACAGGTAAATACAGGTGTTTACAGGTACATACAGGTGTTTGCAGGTACATACAGGTGTTTACAGGTACATACAGGTGTTTGCAGGTTCTGTGATTACATCAAACACACTCAGAAGAAGAGATTGAGGAAAGCAGACACCCAGCCAGTAGAATCCTCTGAACTACACTAGCCACAATGCAACACTGGGTACAAACATTTAGCCCAAGTGGACTTTTCAACACAGTCTGGACTTTGGATAGCTGAACACTTTAGCGATTGGCTGCCTTCCGTTCAGGTTTAACCCTGCACTCTGCCTTGAGGCAGCTAGCTACTGTATCCTTATCCCTGGTCTAACAGCGTTAATCAGCTAGCTTGCAGGGTTAGCCAGGCTCAGCGTTAATCAGCTAACTACTGTACCCTTATCCCTGGTCTAACAGTGTTAATCAGCTAGCTACTGTATCCTTATCCCTGGTCTAACAGCGTTAATCAGCTAGCTTGCAGGGTTAGCCAGGCTCAGCGTTAATCAGCTAGCTTGCAGGGTTAGCCGGGCTCAGCGTTAATCAGCTAGCTTGCAGGGTTAGCCGGGCTCAGCGTTAATCAGCTAGCTTGCAGGGTTAGCCGGGCTCAGCGTTAATCAGCTAGCTTGCAGGGTTAGCCGGGCTCAGTGTTAATCAGCTAGCTTGCAGGGTTAGCCGGGCTCAGCGTTAATCAGCTAGCTTGCAGGGTTAGCCGGGCTCAGCGTTAATCAGCTAGCTTGCAGGGTTAGCCGGGCTCAGCGTTAATCAGCTAGCTTGCAGGGTTAGCCAGGCTCAGCGTTAATCAGCTAGCTTGCAGGGTTAGCCAGGCTCAGCGTTAATCAGCTAGCTTGCAGGGTTAGCCAGGCTCAGTGTTAATCAGCTAGCTTGCAGGGTTAGCCGGGCTCAGCGTTAATCAGCTAGCTTGCAGGGTTAGCCGGGCTTAGCGTTAATCAGCTAGCTTGCAGGGTTAGCCGGGCTCAGCGTTAATCAGCTAGCTTGCAGGGTTAGCCAGGCTCAGCGTTAATCAGCTAGCTTGCAGGGTTAGCTGGGCTTAGTGTTAATCAGGCTCAGTGTTAATCAGCTAGCTTGCAGGGTTAGCCGGGCTCAGCGTTAATCAGCTAGCTTGCAGGGTTAGCCAGGCTCAGTGTTAATCAGGTTTAGTAAGAGGAGAAGCACAACCCACCTCCAGAGCGGCCTTCTGGACTGTCACCTGACTGAAGACCCTGGCCCCGTCGTCCGGACACACGGTCTTCAGCTCCTCTTTATTCAGAGAGAACAGCTGCGCTCCGGTTAATACTCCCAGACTGGTAATGGTACTGTAGAGACGGGTAGTAGCACAGCAGTACGGCGTCGTCGTCATCACCACCGTAGAAATAGACATCGGCCAACACCAGAATTGAGCTCATTCATTTAAATAAGTATAGAAAAGCATAGATCTATTAGAACTACTTCAGTACTATACTATAGGATGTATTCTCATATAGATATACAGATGATATATAGATATAGATCTATTAGAACTACTTCTAATATGTCCAGTGTGACTTACAACGAGCTGTAGCCAGGCCTTGACCTCGTCAGGAGAGGAGATATCAGTACTATACTATAGGATGTATTCTCATATAGATATACAGATGATATATAGATATAGATATATATATATATATAGAGAGAGAGAGATTATATTATATACATGTACACTACCGTTCAAAAGTTTGGGGTCACTTAGAAATGTCCTTGTTTTTGAAAGAAAAGCGAAATTTTTGTCCATTAAAATAACATCAAATTGATCAGAAATACAGTGTAGACATTGTTAATGTTGTAAATGACTATTGTAGCTGGAAACGGCTGATTTTTAATGGAAAATCTACATAGGCGCACAGAGGCCCATTATCAGCAACCATCACTCCTGTGCTCCAATGGCACGTTGTGTTAGCTAATCCACGTTTGGATTATGTTAGCACACTAATCCACGTTTTGCAATTATGTTAGCACAGCTGAAAACTGTTGTCCTGATTAAAGAAGCAATAAAACTGACCTTCTTTAGACTAGTTGAGTATCTGGAGCGTCAGCATTTGTGGGTTCGATTACAGGCTCAAAATGGCCAGAAATAAATAACTTTCTTCTGAAACTTGTCAGTCTATTCTTGGTCTGAGAAATGAAGGTTATTCCATGAGAGAAATTGCAAAGAAACTGAAGATCTCGTACAACGCTGTGTACTACTCCCTTCACAGAACAGCGCAAACTGGCCCTAACCAGAATAGAAAGAGGAGTGGGAGGCCCCGGTGCACAACTGAGCAAGAGGACAAGTACATTAGAGTGTCTAGTTTGAGAAACAGACACCTCACAAGTCCTCAACTGGCATCTTCATTAAATAGTACCCGCAAAACACCAGTCTCAACGTCAACAGTGAAGAGGCGACTCCGGGATGCTGGCCTTCTAGGCAGAGATGCAAAGAAAAAGCCATATCTCAGACTGGCCAATAAAAATAAAATATTAAGATGGGCAAAAGAACACAGACACTGGACAGAAGAAAATCGGAAAAAAGTGTTATGGACAGACGAATCTAAGTTTGAGGTGTTCGGATCACAAAGAAGAACATTCGTGAGATGCAGAAAAAACGAAAAGATGCTGGAGGAGTGCTTGACACCATCTGTGAAGCATGGTGGAGGCGATGTGATGGTCTGGGGGTGCTTTGGTGGTGGTAAAGTGGGAGATGTGTACAGGGTGAAACGGTTCTTGAAGAAGGAAGGCTATCACTCCATTTTGCAACGCCACGCCATACCCTGTGGACGGTCCTTAATTGGAGCCAATTTCCTCCTACAACAGGACAATGACCCAAAGCACAGGTCCAAACTATGCAAGTGTCACGCCCTGACCTTAGAGAGCCTTTTTTATTCTCTATTTTGTTAGGTCAGGGTGTGACTTGGGTGGGCAAATCTATGTTTTGTATTTCTATGTTGGCCTGATATGGTTCCCAATCAGAGGCAGCTGTCTTTCGTTGTCTCTGATTGGGGATCATATTTAGGCAGCCTTTTCCCACTGGGGTTTTTTGTGGGATCTTGTTTTTTGTTAGTTACTGTGTAGCCTGCAGAACTTTACGTCCGTTCTTGTATTTTTTGTTGTTTTGACGGTGTTCATTTTTAAATAAAGGAAAAATGTTCGCCTACCACACTGCACCTTGGTCCAGTCCTTCAGACGAGCGTAACAGCATGAACTATTTAGGGAAGAAGCTGGTATTCTGGTCTATAATGGAGTGGCCAGCACAGTCACCGGATCTCAACCCTATTGAGCTGTTGTGGGAGCAGCTTGACCGTATGGTACGTAAGAAGAGCCCATCAAGCCAATCCAACTTGTGGGAGGTGCTTCAGGAAGCATTGGGGTGAAACCTCAACAAACTGACGACTAGAATACCAAAGGTCTGCAAGGCTGTAATTGCTGCAAATGGAGGATTCTTTGACGAAAAGCAAAGTTTGAAGGACACAATTATTATTTTTATAAAAAAAAAAAACATTATTTATAACCTTGTCAAAGTCTTGACTATGTTTCTTATTCATTTTGTAACTAATTTCATGTCTGTTTTTATGGAAATGTCAGGTTCTGACCATAGAGAGCTGTTATTTTCTATGGTAGAGTAGGTTTAGGGCGTGACAGGGGAGTTTCTAGTTTAGTTTTTTCCTATGTTGTTACGTTCTAGTTTTTGTATTTCTATGTTTGGGGTTTTTGTTTGGGGATGATCTCCAATTAGAGGCAGCTGGTCCTCGTTCTCTCTAATTGGAGATCATACTTAAGTAGGTGTTTTTTTCCCACCTGGGTTTATGGGAGATTTGTTTTTGAGTACCTGTATGTTAACTCTGCATCACGGTTATGCAGAGTTTTTTTTTTTCATTCAGTTTATTTATTTGTATTTCATAGTTTCCACAGTGAAAAATAAAAATTGCGGAACGACACACACACGCTGCACTTTGGTCCGCTTCTCCTAACGACAGCCGAGACAGGAAAACAAGGACATTTCTAAGTGAGCCCCAAACTTTTGAACGATGGTGGTGTATATTTAATCTAAAACAGCAAACAGAGTTGTTTGACCTTAACCCGTTCGGCAATTTCATTGGTCTAATGGAAAGCTTCATGCCGCCAAAAAACTGAGCACGTCACAGAAATGTTTTTTTTTTTTGGGAGAGATATATTAGCCGCGTCATTGTTTAAACCGCGAGGTTCGAAGCCTGGGGGGAAAAAAGTTGCGGTTTATAGTCCGGTATATTTATATTTACGGTTTATTAAACTACGTACACAGAGCTGAATCCCTTCAGCTGCAGCCAGGCCTTGACCTCGTCGGGGGAGGAGTCGTACGTGACGTTGACGGACGGGAGGGAGGCGCTGCGAGGAGGAACAGCAAACTTCTTGTTGGCGCTTCGACCCAACGTGAGGCGGTGCATCAACTCATCCTGAACCTCCTCCATGTTGGACTTCCTCCCTACAGGAAGTAACATAACACAGACGCAACGTTACCCCATACCACCTAACCCTGAACCATGACCCTAATCCAACATTACCCATACCACCTAACCCTGAACCCTGACCCTAATCCAACATTACCCATACCACCTAACCCTGAACCCTGACCCTAACCCTAATCCAACATTACCCATACCACCTAACCCTGAACCATGACCCTAATCCAACATTACCCATACCACCTAACCCTGAACCATGACCCTAATCCAACATTACCCATACCCCCTAACCCTGAACCATGACCCTAATCCAACATTACCCATACCACCTAACCCTGAACCATGACCCTAATCCAACATTACCCATACCACCTAACCCTGAACCCTGACCCTAATCCAACATTACCCATACCACCTAACCCTGAACCCTGACCCTAACCCAACATTACCCATACCACCTAACCCTGAACCCTGACCCTAATCCAACATTACCCATACCCCCTAACCCTGAACCCTGACCCTAATCCAACATTACCCATACCACCTAACCCTGAACCCTGACCCTAACCCAACATTACCCATACCACCTAACCCTGAGCCCTGACCCTAATCCAACATTACCCATACCACCTAACCCTGAACCCTGACCCTAACCCAACATTACCCATACCACCTAACCCCAACCCAGAACCCTGACCCTAATCCAACATTACCCATACCACCTAACCCCAACACTGAACCCTGACCCTAATCCAACATTACCCATACCACCTAACCCTGAACCCTGACCCTAATCCAACATTACCCATACCACCTAACCCCAACCCTGAACCTAATCCAACATTACCCATACCACCTAACCCTGAACCCTGACCCTAATCCAACATTACCCATACCACCTAACCCCAACCCTGAACCCTGACCCTAACCCAACATTACCCATACCACCTAACCCTAACCCTGAACCCTGACCCTAATCCAACATTACCCCATACCACCTAACCCTGAACCCTGAACCCTAATCCAACATTACCACATACCACCTAACCCCAACCCTGACCCTGACCCTAATCCAACATTACCCATACCACCTAACCCTGAACCCTGACCCTAATCCAACATTACCCATACCACCTAACCCTGAACCCTGACCCTAATCCAACATTACCCATACCACCTAACCCTGAACCCTAATCCAACATTACCCATACCACCTAACCCTGAACCTAATCCAACATTACCCATACCACCTAACCTCAACCCTGAACCCTGACCCTAATCCAACATTACCCATACCACCTAACCCTAACCCTGACCCTAATCCAACATTACCCATACCACCTAACCCTGAACCCTGACCCTAATCCAACATTACCCATACCACCTAACCCTGAACCCTGACCCTAATCCAACATTACCCATACCACCTAACCCCAACCCTGACCCTAATCCAACATTACCCATACCACCTAACCCCAACCCTGAACCCTGACCCTAACCCTAATCCAACATTACCCATACCACCTAACCCCAACCCTGAACCCTGACCCTAACCCTAATCCAACATTACCCATACCACCTAACCCTGACCCTAATCCAACATTACCCATACCACCTAACCCTGAACCCTGACCCTGACCCTAATCCAACATTACCCATACCACCTAACCCTAACCCTGAACCCTGACCCTAACCCAACATTACCCCATACCACCTAACACTGAACCCTGACCCTAATCCAACATTACCCATACCACCTAACCCTGAACCCTGACCCTAATCCAACATTACCCATACCACCTAACCCTGAACCCTGACCCTAATCCAACATTACCCATACCACCTAACCCTGAACCCTGACCCTAACCCAACATTACCCATACCACCTAACCCTGAGCCCTGACTCTAATCCAACATTACCCATACCACCTAACCATAACCCTGAACCCTGACCCTAACCCAACATTACCCGTACCACCTAATCCTGAACCCTGAACCCTGACCCTAACCCAGACTCCTGATATTAACCCTGCCCACCATCAGCCACCAGGAAGTAAACATTATAGCACAGACAGACACCTTGCCCTGAGACACAGTATGACGTCTAAAACCTTCTGAGGGAAACCAGACACCCAACAACAGCCATCAGATCACCAGGAGACAGTCCAGTACATAGACACCAGGAGACATTACAGTACATCAGATACCAGGAGACATTACAGTACATCAGATACCAGGAGACAGTCCAGTACATAGACACCCACCAGGAGACATTACAGTACATAGACACCCGCCAGGACACATTACAGTACATAGACACCAGGAGACAGTCCAGTACATAGACACCAGGAGACATTACAGTACATCAGATACCAGGAGACATTACAGTACATAGATACCAGGAGACAGTCCAGTACATAGATACCAGGAGACAGTCCAGTACATAGATACCAGGACACATTCCAGTACATAGACACCAGGAGACATTACAGTACATAGACACCCGCCAGGAGACATTACAGTACATAGACACCCGCCAGGAGACATTACAGTACATAGATACCAGCCGGAGACATTCCAGTACATAGACACCCACCAGGAGACATTACAGTACATAGACACCAGGAGACATTACAGTACATAGACACCAGGAGACATTACAGTACATAGACACCCGCCAGGAGACATTACAGTACATAGACACCCGCCAGGAGACATTACAGTACATAGACACCAGCCAGGAGACATTCCAGTACATAGACACCAGGAGACATTACAGTACATAGACACCAGGAGACATTACAGTACATAGACACCAGGAGACATTACAGTACATAGACACCCACCAGGAGACATTCCAGTACAGTACATAGATACCAGGATACATTACAGTACAGTGCATAGATACCAGGAGACATTACAGTACATAGACACCCACCAGGAGACATTACAGTACATAGACACCCACCAGGAGACATTACAGTACATAGACACCCACCAGGAGACATTACAGTACATAGACACCCACCAGGAGACATTCCGTACAGTACATAGATACCCACCAGGAGACATTACAGTACAGTGCTAGATACCCAAGGAGACATTACAGTACATAGACACCCACCAGGAGACATTACAGTACATAGACACCCACCAGGAGACATTACAGTACATAGACACCCACCAGGAGACATTACAGTACATAGACACCCACCAGGAGACATTACAGTACATAGACACCCACCAGGAGACATTACAGTACATAGATACCCACCAGGAGACATTACAGTACATAGACACCCACCAGGAGACATTACAGTACATAGACACCAGGAGACATTACAGTACATAGACACCAGGAGACATTACAGTACATAGACACCAGGAGACATTACAGTACATAGATACCCACCAGGAGACATTACAGTACATAGATACCCACCAGGAGACATTACAGTACATAGATACCCACCAGGAGACATTACAGTACATAGATACCCACCAGGAGACATTACAGTACATAGATACCAGGAGACATTACAGTACATAGACACCAGGAGACATTACAGTACATAGACACCAGGAGACATTCCAGTACATAGATACCAGGAGACATTACAGTACATAGACACCCACCAGGAGACATTACAGTACATAGACACCCACCAGGAGACATTACAGTACATAGACACCAGGACACATTACAGTACATAGACACCCACCAGGAGACATTACAGTACATAGACACCCACCAGGACACATTACAGTACATAGACACCCACCAGGAGACATTACAGTACATAGACACCCACCAGGAGACATTACAGTACATAGATACCAGGAGACATTACAGTACATAGACACCCACCAGGACACATTACAGTACATAAGACACCCAACAACAGACACCAGGAGACATTCCAGTACATAGACACCAGGAGACCAGTAGATATTACAGTACATAAGACACCCAACAACCTTTTTCCTAAAGTTACATGAAGACAGGTGTGACTTACGGTTGACTGGCAGTGGTCTCTGATTCGGGTGGTCTCTCATGGTGATGCTAGCTGGGATACTTCCGGCGTCGCTGGAGGTGTTGCTGCTCTGTCTGCTCACCTTGCCGGGAGTGGGACGGGGGAGTTCGGCCGGTGGGGGCAGGGGAGGGGTGGGGAGACGTGGCGGGGCAGGAGGGAGGGGTGTGGGGATGGGAGGCATGGGGGTGGCCATGGGTTTGGGGACGTAGTCCGTCCGCTGTTTCTGAGGAGGAGAAGAGACGAGGAGACTGTAGTGGTGAGGTCATGAACAGATGTAGCCTGGGTCTCCCGAGCGGCGTCGTTCGTCTAAGGCGTCGCAGCGCTACGCTAGCTGTGACACTAGAGATTCTGGGTTCGAGTCCAGGCTCTGTCGCAGCCGGCCGCGACCAGGAGACCCATGAGGCGGCGCGCAATTGGCCCAGCGTCGTCTGGGTTAAGGGGTGGGTTTGGTCGGCAGGGATGTTCTTGTCCCATCGCTGCACTAGCGACTCCTGTGGCGGGCCCGGGGGGCACGGTCCACGCTGACACGGTCACCAGGTGTACGGTGTTTCCTCCGACACATTGGTGCGGCCGGCTTCCGGGTTAAGTGGGGCATTGCGTCAAGAAGCATTGCGGCTTGGTTTGGGTTGTGTTTCGGAGGACGCACGGCTCTCGACCTTCGCCACGTCCGTACGGGAGTTGCAGCGATGAGACAAGACTGTAACTACCAATTGGATTCCACGAAATTGTGGAGAAAAAGGGGTAAAAAATAATAAAAAAATAAAACAATGATAAAATAACAGATCTAGCCTACAATCAACACCAACAGAATCCATCCACTGTATTAATATGAAGCCGACGTTGCTTAGTTACCTCGTTTAACTCTCCCAGTAATTGCTTGCGTGAGGAAATGGAAATAAAACATGGTTGTGAGGCGTTTTACTGTACTTTGCCCAAGGCACCGCAAACTCACTCAGGTGCAAAGACAACTGACAAGAAACCTCGAAACCACAGCACATCGACAAGGCGGTGTAATGCGGTTCAGATGAAACCGCAGCACATCGACAAGGCGGTGTAATGCGGTTCAGATGAAACCGCAGCACACCGACAAGGCGGTGTAATGCGGTTCAGATGAAACCGCAGCACACCGACAAGGCGGTGTAATGCGGTTCAGATGAAACCGCAGCACACCGACAAGGCGGTGTAATGCGGTTCAGATGAAACCGCAGCACACCGACAAGGCGGTGTAATACGGTTCAGATGAAACCGCAGCACACCGACAAGGCGGTGTAATACGGTTCAGATGAAACCGCAGCACACCGACAAGGCGGTGTAATGCGGTTCAGATGAAACCGCAGCACACCGACAAGGCGGTGTAATGCGGTTCAGATGAAACCGCAGCACAAGGGAGCCAGATCCCTCCACTAGCTAGGCTAGAGGGGAAGGGAACCAGATCCCTCCACTAGCTAGGCTAGAGGGGAAGGGAACCAGATCCCTCCACTAGCTAGGCTAGAGGGGAAGGGAACCAGATCCCTCCACTAGCTAGGCTAGAGGGGAAGGGAACCAGATCCCTCCACTAGCTAGGCTAGAGGGGAAGGGAGCCAGATCCCTCCACTAGCTAGGCTAGAGGGGAAGGGAACCAGATCCCTCCACTAGCTAGGCTAGAGGGGAAGGGAACCAGATCCCTCCACTAGCTAGGCTAGAGGGGAAGGGAACCAGATCCCTCCACTAGCTAGGCTAGAGGGGAAGGGAACCAGATCCCTCCACTAGCTAGGCTAGAGGGGAAGGGAACCAGATCCCTCCACTAGCTAGGCTTGAGGGGAAGGGAACCAGATCCCTCCACTAGCTAGGCTAGAGGGGAAGGGAACCAGATCCCTCCACTAGCTAGGCTAGAGGGGAAGGGAACCAGATCCCTCCACTAGCTAGGCTAGAGGGGAAGGGAACCAGATCCCTCCACTAGCTAGACTAGAGGGGAAGGGAACCAGATCCCTCCACTAGCTAGGCTAGAGGGGAAGGGAGCCAGATCCCTCCACTAGCTAGGCTAGAGGGGAAGGGAGCCAGATCCCTCCACTAGCTAGGCTAGAGGGGAAGGGAACCAGATCCCTCCACTAGCTAGGCTAGAGGGGAAGGGAACCAGATCCCTCCACTAGCTAGGCTAGAGGGGAAGGGAACCAGATCCCTCCACTAGCTAGGCTAGAGGGAAGGGAACCAGATCCCTCCACTAGCTAGGCTAGAGGGGAAGGGAACCAGATCCCTCCACTAGCTAGGCTAGAGGGGAAGGGAACCAGATCCCTCCACTAGCTAGGCTAGAGGGGAAGGGAACCAGATCCCTCCACTAGCTAGGCTAGAGGGGAAGGGAACCAGATCCCTCCACTAGCTAGGCTAGAGGGGAAGGGAACCAGATCCCTCCACTAGCTAGGCTAGAGGGGAAGGTTAGGGGCCCGGCTCTGACTGCAGAAGGTTAGGGGCCCGGCTCTGACTGCAGAAGGTTAGGGGCCGGGCTCTGACTGCAGAAGGTTAGGGGCCCGGCTCTGACTACAGAAGGTTAGGGGCCCGGCTCTGACTACAGAAGGTTAGGGGCCCGGCTCTGACTGCAGAAGGTTAGGGGCCCGGCTCTGACTGCAGAAGGTTAGGGGCCCGGCTCTGACTGCAGAAGGTTAGGGGCCCGGCTCTGACTGCAGAAGGTTAGGGGCCCGGCTCTGACTGCAGAAGGTTAGGGGCCCGGCTCTGACTGCAGAAGGTTAGGGGCCCGGCTCTGACTGCAGAAGTTTACCCTCATGATAAATTCTGATTTTTGTGGCCCCCATCAAAGTTGCCCATCCCTGCACTAGAAGCACTCAGCACACAGAGTCATTCTAACCCAGAGTCATATATACTGTTAATACAGTATGACTCTGGTCCAACCAACCATACCTTGAACAACTCAAACTCCTTCTTTGGCATCATTAGCTTTATGGGAAAGACAGACAGACAGACAGACAGACAGACAGACAGACAGACAGACAGACAGACAGACAGACAGACAGACAGACAGACAGACAGACAGACAGACAGACAGACACAGACCAGACAGACAGACAGACACAGACCAGACAGATGAATATGAGATGTATGACAGGAACAGGATGTAATGGCTGACGAGATGCTTTACTCTGTCAATAGGACTGATATTAACATGCTGATAACTTTATTCTGAGACGCAGTCCAGGGCCGTACCTGTATCGTATGGCTGTAGATGGGTTCGCCCCGCACCGTGACGTCCACGGCCTTGGTGGACTCCAGTATGTTGTTTGGCACATAGCCAGACGCCCCGGAACAGTTACAAACCTTCCACCACTGCTTCCTGTCATCCAGCACCTGAACAGGGTTAACCAGGGGGGAAGGATTGGTTAACCTTCAACACTGCTTCCTGTCATCCAGCACCTGAACAGGGTTAACCAGGGGGGAAGGATTGGTTAACCTTCAACACTGTAAATGTTGTTTACATGTTACAGATGGACCTGACCAGGGTTACCAGGGGTAGATGTGGTTAAACCAGTGACTGTATATGAATCGACAAAGCCATCGATCCCATGACACCACTCATTCCTATGTGAAGTGGCAATTGGGCATTTGAAGCCAAAGTCGTGGGTTAAGATGGCGTCTGATGGAGACGTAACATGCTCAGTTTGAGCTACTCCAGGAAGTGACGTTGCAGGCTAACTCAGTGTTGCCCCCTGTCATTGACCGGGGTACTGCAGGCTAACTCAGTGCTGCCCCCTGTGATTGACCGGGGTACTGCAGGCTAACTCAGTGCTGCCCCCCTCTCATTGACCGGGGTACTGCAGGCTAACTCAGTGCTGCCCCCTCTCATTGACCGGGGTACTGCAGGCTAACTCAGTGCTGCCCCCTCTCATTGACCGGGGTACTGCAGGCTAACTCAGTGCTGCCCTCTGTCATTGACCGGGGTACTGCAGGCTAACTCAGTGTTGCCCCCTCTCATTGACCGGGGTACTGCAGGCTAACTCAGTGCTGCCCCCCCTCTCATTGACCGGGGTACTGCAGGCTAACTCAGTGCTGCCCCCCCTCTCATTGACCGGGGTACTGCAGGCTAACTCAGTGCTGCCCCCCTCTCATTGACCGGGGTACTGCAGGCTAACTCAGTGCTGCCCCCTCTCATTGACCGGGGTACTGCAGGCTAACTCAGTGCTGCCCCCCCTCTCATTGACCGGGGTACTGCAGGCTAACTCAGTGCTGCCCCCTGTCATTGACCGGGGTACTGCAGGCTAACTCAGTGCTGCCCCCCTCTCATTGACCGGGGTACTGCAGGCTAACTCAGTGCTGCCTCCCCTGTCATTGACCGGGGTACTGCAGGCTAACTCAGTGCTGCCCCCTGTCATTGACCGGGGTACTGCAGGCTAACTCAGTGCTGCCCCCTCTCATTGACCGGGGTACTGCAGGCTAACTCAGTGCTGCCCCCTCTCATTGACCGGGGTACTGCAGGCTAACTCAGTGCTGCCCCCTGTCATTGACCGGGGTACTGCAGGCTAACTCAGTGCTGCCCCCCTCTCATTGACCGGGGTACTGCAGGCTAACTCAGTGCTGCCCCCCCTCTCATTGACCGGGGTACTGCAGGCTAACTCAGTGCTGCCCCCCTCTCATTGACCGGGGTACTGCAGGCTAACTCAGTGCTGCCCCCTGTCATTGACCGGGGTACTGCAGGCTAACTCAGTGCTGCCCCCTCTCATTGACCGGGGTACTGCAGGCTAACTCAGTGCTGCCCCCTCTCATTGACCGGGGTACTGCAGGCTAACTCAGTGCTGCCCCCTCTCATTGACCAGGGTACTGCAGGCTAACTCAGTGCTGCCCCCTCTCATTGACCGGGGTACTGCAGGCTAACTCAGTGCTGCCCCCTCTGTCATTGACCGGGGTACTGCAGGCTAACTCAGTGCTGCCCCCCCTCTCATTGACCGGGGTACTGCAGGCTAACTCAGTGCTGCCCCCCTGTCATTGACCGGGGTACTGCAGGCTAACTCAGTGCTGCCCCCTCTCATTGACCGGGGTACTGCAGGCTAACTCAGTGCTGCCCCCTCTCATTGACCGGGGTACTGCAGGCTAACTCAGTGCTGCCCCCTGTCATTGACCGGGGTACTGCAGGCTAACTCAGTGCTGCCCCCTCTCATTGACCGGGGTACTGCAGGCTAACTCAGTGCTGCCCCCCTCTCATTGACCGGGGTACTGCAGGCTAACTCAGTGCTGCCCCCCTCTCATTGACCGGGGTACTGCAGGCTAACTCAGTGCTGCCCCCTGTCATTGACCGGGGTACTGCAGGCTAACTCAGTGCTGCCCCCCTGTCATTGACCGGGGTACTGCAGGCTAACTCAGTGCTGCCCCCTCTCATTGACCGGGGTACTGCAGGCTAACTCAGTGCTGCCCCCTCTCATTGACCGGGGTACTGCAGGCTAACTCAGTGCTGCCCCCCTCTCATTGACCGGGGTACTGCAGGCTAACTCAGTGCTGCCCCCCTCTCATTGACCGGGTACTGCAGGCTAACTCAGTGCTGCCCCCTCTCATTGACCGGGGTACTGCAGGCTAACTCAGTGCTGCCCCCTCTCATTGACCGGGGTACTGCAGGCTAACTCAGTGCTGCCCCCTCTCATTGACCGGGGTACTGCAGGCTAACTCAGTGCTGCCCCCCTCTCATTGACCGGGGTACTGCAGGCTAACTCAGTGCTGCCCCCTGTCATTGACCGGGGTACTGCAGGCTAACTCAGTGTTGCCCCCTCTCATTGACCGGGGTACTGCAGGCTAACTCAGTGCTGACCCCTCTCATTGACCGGGGTACTGCAGGCTAACTCAGTGCTGACCCCTCTCATTGACCGGGGTACTGCAGGCTAACTCAGTGCTGCCCCCCTCTCATTGACCGGGGTACTGCAGGCTAACTCAGTGCTGCCCCCTCTCATTGACCGGGGTACTGCAGGCTAACTCAGTGCTGCCCCCCCTCTCATTGACCGGGGTACTGCAGGCTAACTCAGTGCTGCCCCCCTCTCATTGACCGGGGTACTGCAGGCTAACTCAGTGCTGCCCCCCCTCTCATTGACCAGGGTACTGCAGGCTAACTCAGTGCTGCCCCCCCTCTCATTGACCGGGGTACTGCAGGCTAACTCAGTGCTGCCCCCCCTCTCATTGACCGGGGTACTGCAGGCTAACTCAGTGCTGCCCTCCTCTCATTGACCGGGGTACTGCAGGCTAACTCAGTGCTGCCCCCTCTCATTGACCGGGGTACTGCAGGCTAACTCAGTGCTGCCCCCCTCTCATTGACCGGGGTACTGCAGGCTAACTCAGTGCTGCCCCCTGTCATTGACCGGGGTACTGCAGGCTAACTCAGTGCTGCCCCCCTCTCATTGACCGGGGTACTGCAGGCTAACTCAGTGCTGCCCCCTCTCATTGACCGGGGTACTGCAGGCTAACTCAGTGCTGCCCCCTCTCATTGACCGGGGTACTGCAGGCTAACTCAGTGCTGCCCCCCCTCTCATTGACCGGGGTACTGCAGGCTAACTCAGTGCTGCCCCCTGTCATTGACCGGGGTACTGCAGGCTAACTCAGTGCTGCCCCCTCTCATTGACCGGGGTACTGCAGGCTGCCTAAATAATCCTTCATACTTCTCCCGCGTTTGATTTTAAACTAAATCGACTCCAAGAACATAGATCTGGTGTAATAGAAGCAATTACTGGTAACATGATTGTGTTGGATATTTTTTTTTAACATTTTATTTACACTAAGTTTAACCACAAAGCTTCACTATACTGGGGATCCTGTTGTTTTCTGAAAACAACGCCTGCAGTACCGCGGTCGGCCATGAACTCCGTGGCTTCATTGAGAAAAGGGGGCAGTCATTCTCCCCCCCCTTGGGGTTAAACATTGAGCACAACATGTGTCTGGGGGCCACAGTGTCTCCTGACCCCTCCTGTCTCAGCCTCCAGTATTTATGCTGCAGTAGTTAGAAGGGTTATATATATATATATACACATTTGATTTGATTTGTCTGTGCTCTCCACTCTGCCCTCTTAGTGGTTCTAGCCATAAAAACGAGCGTTATCGTGACCGACGACACGAGGCAATATCGTTGAAATAAAGACGTCTATTTATTATGTGACGTGACAACAACAGTCTTTTTTACGACTCTGGGTGTTATTTAGACTGACGTTACATGTTACAGCGAGAGCCTTTTCTGTTTAAATGTTTGAGTGAACTGTTCTTTACCTCCACAACTTCATCCTTCACCAACGACAGCTCTGTGTTGTTTCTGGCCACAAAGTCATACTTGGATTTGGCAAAGAGTTTTGGCTGACCTCTACTGCCGTGGGCCTCGTAGTCCCTGTTCACGTCAGAGGTTAGAGGTCAAGGGGTTAGACAGACGAATAGGGACTGATACACGCTTCGTCATCCAATCACATCATCATCATCATCATCATCATCCCACAACACGCATCATATCCAATCACATCGTCGTCATCCAATCACATCATCATCATCCGAAACCACAACACGCTTCGTCATCCAATCACATCATCATCGTCCGAAACCACAACACGCTTCGTCATCCAATCACATCATCATCATCCGAAACCACAACACGCATCATATCCAATCACATCATCATCCACAACACGCATCACTGTGCACAACAGACCAATCACATCTCAACCGTCGATAACCATCAGTACGGTACGACACTGCAGGAGACTCACGGCTACACGCTACACGCTACACGCTTATGGACGTGACTGAAACTGGGATAAAGCCAAACACGGACCACAGACACGCTACACACTACACGCTAATGACTGTCCCAGCCGAGGAGAAGTGGGCCCAACTTTAACATCAGAGGTTAGAGAGAAAACAGAGAAAACACAGAGGGAGCTGTGATTGGAATAGAGGGAGCTGCGATTGGAATAGAGGGAGCTGTGATTGGAATAGAGGGAGCTGTGATTGGAATAGAGGGAGCTGTGATTGGAATAGAGGGAGCTGCGATTGGAATAGAGGGAGCTGCGATTGGAATAGAGGGAGCTGAGATTGGAATAGAGGGAGCTGTGATTGGAATAGAGGGAGCTGTGATTGGGATAGAGGGAGCTGTGATTGGAATAGAGGGAGCTGTGATTGGAATAGAGGGAGCTGTGATTGGAATAGAGGGAGCTGCGATTGGAATAGAGGGAGCTGCGATTGGAATAGAGGGAGCTGCGATTGGAATAGAGGGAGCTGCGATTGGAATAGAGGGAGCTGCGATTGGAATAGAGGGAGCTGCGATTGGAATAGAGGGAGCTGCGATTGGAATAGAGGGAGCTGCGATTGGAATAGAGGGAGCTGTGATTGGAATAGAGGGAGCTGTGATTGGAATAGAGGGAGCTGTGATTGGAATAGAGGGAGCTGTGATTGGAATAGAGGGAGCTGTGATTGGAATAGAGGGAGCTGCGATTGGAATAGAGGGAGCTGCGATTGGAATAGAGGGAGCTGCGATTGGAATAGAGGGAGCTGTGATTGGAATAGAGGGAGCTGCGATTGGAATAGAGGGAGCTGTGATTGGAATAGAGGGAGCTGTGATTGGAATAGAGGGAGCTGCGATTGGGATAGAGGGAGCTGCGATTGGAATAGAGGGAGCTGTGATTGGAATAGAGGGAGCTGCGATTGGAATAGAGGGAGCTGCGATTGGAATAGAGGGAGCTGCGATTGGAATAGAGGGAGCTGCGATTGGAATAGAGGGAGCTGCGATTGGAATAGAGGGAGCTGCGATTGGAATAGAGGGAGCTGCGATTGGAATAGAGGGAGCTGCGATTGGAATAGAGGGAGCTGCGATTGGAATAGAGGGAGCTGCGATTGGAATAGAGGGAGCTACGATTGGAATAGAGGGAGCTGTGATTGATCAAGATCGCGATAAAGATCATTTACCCGTAGCACTCAAGAGTTTTGACGGTTTTTATATACAGTAGAACATTATAGAGTCAGAGTATTAGCCTGTTAACCCGTAAGAGGATGAGAACGGAGGATAACGAGTATCAACGGAAAGGAGAGAACACTGTGAACACAGACACAACGTCAGAGGATCAGGTGTGAACCGATAGAGGGGAGAGTAAGAGACGAGATTGGCAGATTCTACACCAGTGGGAAATAACTACCTCCTGTCCCCTCATGCTGCTACCGTTAGCTAGCTAGCTACTACCTGACGCTCATTATGTTTATTCAACCGTTAGCTAGCTAGCTACTCACTGGGATGTGATGTTCATTCTACCGTTAGCTAGCTAGCTACTCACTGGGATGTGATGTTTATTCTACCGTTAGCTAGCTAGCTACTCACTGGGATGTGATGTTTATTCTACCGTTAGCTAGCTAGCTACTCACTGGGATGTGATGTTTATTCTACCGTTAGCTAGCTAGCTACTCACTGGGATGTGATGTTCATTCTACCGTTAGCTAGCTAGCTACTCACTGGGATGTGATGTTTATTCTACCGTTAGCTAGCTAGCTACTCACTGGGATGTGATGTTTATTCTACCGTTAGCTAGCTAGCTACTCACTGGGATGTGATGTTTATTCTACCGTTAGCTAGCTAGCTACTCACTGGGATGTGATGTTTATTCTACCGTTAGCTAGCTAGCTACTCACTGGGATGTGATGTTTATTCTACCGTTAGCTAGCTAGCTACTCACTGGGATGTGATGTTTATTCTACCGTTAGCTAGCTAGCTACTCACTGGGATGTGATGTTTATTCTACCGTTAGCTAGCTAGCTACTCACTGGGATGTGATGTTTATTCTACCGTTAGCTAGCTAGCTACTCACTGGGATGTGATGTTTATTCTACCGTTAGCTAGCTAGCTACTCACTGGGATGTGATGTTTATTCTACCGTTAGCTAGCTAGCTACTTCCTGGGATGTGATGTTTATTCTACCGTTAGCTAGCTAGCTACTCACTGGGATGTGATGTTTATTCTACCGTTAGCTAGCTAGCTACTCACTGGGATGTGATGTTTATTCTACCGTTAGCTAGCTAGCTACTCACTGGGATGTGATGATTATTCTACCGTTAGCTAGCTAGCTACTCCCTGGGATGTGATGTTTATTCTACCGTTAGCTAGCTAGCTACTTCCTGGGATGTGATGTTTATTCTACCGTTAGCTAGCCATCTACTTCCTGGGATGTGATGTTTATTCTACCGTTAGCTAGCCAGCTACTTCCTGGGATGTGATGTTTATTCTACCGTTAGCTAGCTAGCTACTTCCTGGGATGTGATGTTTATTCTACCGTTAGCTAGCTAGCTACTCACTGGGATGTGATGTTTATTCTACCGTTAGCTAGCTAGCTACTTCCTGGGATGTGATGTTTATTCTACCGTTAGCTAGCTAGCTACTCACTGGGATGTGATGTTTATTCTACCGTTAGCTAGCTAGCTACTCACTGGGATGTGATGTTTATTCTACCGTTAGCTAGCTAGCTACTCACTGGGATGTGATGTTTATTCTACCGTTAGCTAGCTAGCTACTCACTGGGATGTGATGTTTATTCTACCGTTAGCTAGCTAGCTACTTCCTGGGATGTGATGTTTATTCTACCGTTAGCTAGCTAGCTACTTCCTGGGATGTGATGTTTATTCTACCGTTAGCTAGCTAGCTACTCACTGGGATGTGATGTTTATTCTACCGTTAGCTAGCTAGCTACTCACTGGGTTGTGATGTTTATTCTACTGTTAGCTAGCTAGCTACTCACTGGGATGTGATGTTTATTCTACCGTTAGCTAGCTAGCTACTCAATGGGATGTGATGTTTATTCTACCGTTAGCTAGCTAGCTACTTACTGGGATGTGATGTTTATTCTACCGTTAGCTACCTAGCTACTCACTGGGATGTGATGTTTATTCTACCGTTAGCTAGCTAGCTACTTCCTGGGATGTGATGTTTATTCTACCGTTAGCTAGCCATCTACTTCCTGGGATGTGATGTTTATTCTACCGTTAGCTAGCCATCTACTTCCTGGGATGTGATGTTTATTTTACCGTTAGCTAGCTAGCTACTTCCTGGGATGTGATGTTTATTCTACCGTTAGCTAGCTAGCTACTCACTGGGATGTGATGTTTATTCTACCGTTAGCTAGCTAGCTACTCACTGGGATGTGATGTTTATTCTACCGTTAGCTAGCTAGCTACTCACTGGGATGTGATGTTTATTCTACCGTTAGCTAGCTAGCTACTCCCTGGGATGTGATGTTTATTCTACCGTTAGCTAGCTAGCTACTTCCTGGGATGTGATGTTTATTCTACCGTTAGCTAGCTAGCTACTTCCTGGGATGTGATGTTTATTCTACCGTTAGCTAGCTAGCTACTTCCTGGGATGTGATGTTTATTCAACCGTTAGCTAGCTAGCTACTCACTGGGATGTGATGTTTATTCTGCCGTTGGCTAGCTAGCAACTTCCTGGGATGTGATGTTTATTCTACAGTTAGCTAGCTAGCTACTCACTGGGATCTGATGTTTATTCTACTCTCAACCAATAGTTGATAGTGAGAGATGAGATTGGAAGATTCTACACCAGTAGGAGAGCAAATGTTTCCCAGCTGAGAGAGGAGACAGTTTTACAGTTCAGATTCAGAGTAAAGTAAAGTGTGTCCAGAGGGGGCATTCGTTTTATAGACAGTAAAAAGCGTGGGCCAGTTCTTCAGGGCGTTGGGTTCAGTCAGGTGATCGCGGTGCGGTGTTACCGGTCTACGTGCCGTGAGACGTCCTGTTTGAAGGCCTGCATGGCCATGTCCTGGTCCGAGAGGTGCACGCGCTTGTAAGCCTTGTTGTCCAATGCATACCCTTGTGAAGACGGGAAGTCCTGGACACCCGGATGCTGGGAGGGGGAGAGAGAGATAACACAAATACATCAGATTAACTCTTTCCTCAGTTATTAGCAACGATGAAGAGACTGGGATCAATGATGAAGAGACTGATCAATGATGAAGAGACTGGGATCAATGATGAAGACTGTGATCAATGATGAAGAGACTGTCATTACTGATGGAGGGACTGTCATTACTGATGAAGGGACTGTCATTACTGATGAAGGGACTGTCATTACTGATGAAGGGACTGTCATTACTGATGGAGGGACTGTCATTACTGATGAAGGGACTGTCATTACTGATGAAGGGACTGTCATTACTGATGGAGGGACTGTCATTACTGATGAAGGGACTGTCATTACTGATGAAGGGACTGTCATTACTGATGGAGGGACTGTCATTACTGATGGAGGGACTGTCATTACTGATGAAGGGACTGTCATTACTGATGAAGGGACTGTCATTACTGATGAAGGGACTGTCATTACTGATGAAGGGACTGTCATTACTGATGAAGGGACTGCCATTACTGATGAAGGGACTGTCATTACTGATGGAGGGACTGTCATTACTGATGAAGGGACTGTCATTACTGATGAAGGGACTGTCATTACTGATGAAGGGACTGTCATTACTGATGAAGGGACTGTCATTACTGATGAAGGGACTGTCATTACTGATGAAGGGACGGCCACCAGCTAACTAACAGTGAGACCTGAGTCCCTCAGGGAAATATCTGATAGACTAACTTGGCCCCACCCAGCTAGACAGCTAGAGGTTAGGGGTTAGCAGCTAGGGGTTAGGGGTTAGAGGTCAGGGGTTAGGGTTAGAGGTTAGAGGTCAGGGTTTAGGGGTTAGGGGATAGGGGTTAGAGGTTAGGGGTTAGGGTCAGGGTTTAGGGGTCAGGGTTTAGGGGTCAGAGGTTAGAGGTTAGGGGTTAGCAGCTAGGGGTTAGGGGTGAGGGTTTAGGGGTTAGAGTTTAGGGGTTAGGGGTGAGGGTTTAGGGGTTAGAGTTTAGGGGTTAGGGGTTAGGGGTTAGCAGCTAGGGGTTAGGGGTTAGAGGTTAGGGGTTAGAGTTTAGGGGTTAGGGGCTAGGGGTTAGAGGTTAGGGGTTAGGAGCTAGGGGTTAGGGGTCAGGGTTCGTACCTCAGTAGACAGTCTGGGTACCATCTCTTCCTGTCTCTGGATCTCAGAATGGGTTAGGAGCTAGGGGTTAGCAGCTAGGGGTTAGAGTTTAGGGGTCAGGGTTTAGGAGCTAGGGGTTAGGGGTCAGGGTTTAGGGGCCAGGGTTTAGGAGCTAGGGGTTAGGGGTCAGGGTTTAGGAGCTAGGGGTTAGGGTCAGGGTTTAGGAGCTAGGGGTTAGGGGTCAGGGTTTAGGAGCTAGGGGTTAGGAGCTAGGAGCTAGGGTTTAGGGGTCAGGGTTCGTACCTCAGTAGACAGCCTGTGTACCATCTCCTCCTGTCTAAGGATCTCAGAGTGGGCTAGGAGCTAGGGGTTAGGAGCTAGGGGTTAGGGGTCAGGGTTTAGGAGCTAGGGGTTAGGGGTCAGGGTTTAGGAGCTAGGGGTTAGGAGCTAGGGGTTAGGGGTCAGGGTTTAGGAGCTAGGGGTTAGGGGTCAGGGTTTAGGAGCTAGGGGTTAGGGGTCAGCGTTTAGGGGTTAGAGTTTAGGGGTTAGGATGCGTACCTCAGTAGACAGCCTGTGTACCATCTCCTCCTGTCTAAGGATCTCAGAGTGGGCTAGGAGCTAGGGGTTAGGGGTCAGGGTTTAGGAGCTAGGGGTTAGGGGTCAGGGTTCGTACCTCAGTAGACAGCCTGTGTACCATCTCCTCCTGTCTAAGGATCTCAGAGTGGGCTAGAAACTAGGGGTTAGGAGCTAGGAGCTAGGGGTTAGGGGTCAGGGTTTAGGAGCTAGGGGTTAGGGGTCAGGGTTCGTACCTCAGTAGACAGCCTGTGTACCATCTCCTCCTGTCTAAGGATCTCAGAGTGGGCTAGGAGCTAGGGGTTAGGAGCTAGGGGTTAGGGGTCAGGGTTTAGGAGCTAGGGGTTAGGGGTCAGGGTTTAGGAGCTAGGGGTTAGGGGTCAGCGTTTAGGGGTTAGAGTTTAGGGGTTAGGATGCGTACCTCAGTAGACAGCCTGTGTACCATCTCCTCCTGTCTAAGGATCTCAGAGTGGGCTAGGAGCTAGGGGTTAGGGGTCAGGGTTTAGGAGCTAGGGGTTAGGGGTCAGGGTTTAGGAGCTAGGGGTTAGGGGTCAGGGTTCGTACCTCAGTAGACAGCCTGTGTACCATCTCCTCCTGTCTAAGGATCTCAGAGTGGGCTAGAAACTAGGGGTTAGGAGCTAGGAGCTAGGGGTTAGGGGTCAGGGTTTAGGAGCTAGGGGTTAGGGGTCAGGGTTCGTACCTCAGTAGACAGCCTGTGTACCATCTCCTCCTGTCTAAGGATCTCAGAGTGGGCGAGGGTCTGGGTCAGCTGATTCAGCTCTGCGTCTCGTGATTGGGGGACAGACAGCATCATGGGAGGTTCCCAACCGTCACGGAACTGCAGCGTACACGGAGGGAAGTAGTGGTCCTTAGGCCACTCCAACCTGGAGAAGGGGTACGTGGGAGAGAGGGAGGGGGAGAGAGGGAGGGAGAGAGAGGGAGAGGGGGAGAGAGAGAGGGAGGGGGGGAGAGAGGGGAGGGGAGAGAGAGAGAGGGAGAGCGAGAGAGAGAATAAGGAAGAGAGAGAGAAGAGAGAGAGGTAGGAGAGAGAGAGAGAGAAGAGAGAGAGAGAGGAAGAGAGAGCGAGAGAGAAAGAGAGGGAGGTAGGGAGAGAGAGCGAGAGAGAGAGAAAGGAGCGAGAGAGAGGCATTGTTGATTTCAAAAATGCTTTTGGCTCAATTTGGCATTAGGGTCTGCTATACAAATGGATGGAAATTTTAACTGCCGTACACAAACAGGAACAGTGTACAGATGGACAATAAACACATTTCTTCCCACAGGGCCGTGGGGTGAGACAGGGATGCAGCTTGAGCCCCACCCTCTTCAACATATATATCAATGAATTAGCGAGGGCACTAGAACAGTCTGCAGCACCCGGCCCTCACCCTACTAGAATCTGAAGTCAAATGTCTACTGTTTGCTGATGATGTGGTGCTTCTGTCCCCAACCAAGGAGGGCCTACAGCAGCACCTAGATCTGTCCCCAACCAAGGAGGGCCTACAGCAGCACCTAGATCTGTCCCCAACCAAGGAGGGCCTACAGCAGCATCTAGATCTGTCCCCAACCAAGGAGGGCCTACAGCAGCACCTAGATCTGTCCCCAACCAAGGAGGGCCTACAGCAGCACCTAGATCTGTCCCCAAACCAAGGAGGGCCTACAGCAGCACCTAGATCTGTCCCAAACCAAGGAGGACCTACAGCAGCACCTAGATCTGTCCACAACCAAGGAGGGCCTACAGCAGCACCTAGATCTGTCCCCAAACCAAGGAGGGCCTACAGCAGCACCTAGATCTGTCCCCAAACCAAGGAGGACCTACAGCAGCACCTAGATCTGTCCCCAACCAAGGAGGGCCTACAGCAGCACCTAGATCTGTCCCCAAACCAAGGAGGGCCTACAGCAGCACCTAGATCTGTCCCCAACCAAGGAGGGCCTACAGCAGCACCTAGATCTGTCCCCAAACCAAGGAGGGCCTACAGCAGCACCTAGATCTGTCCCCCAACCAAGGAGGGCCTACAGCAGCACCTAGATCTGTCCCCAAACCAAGGAGGGCCTACAGCAGCACCTAGATCTGTCCCCAACCAAGGAGGGCCTACAGCTGCACCTAGATCTGTCCCCAAACCAAGGAGGGCCTACAGCAGCACCTAGATCTGTCCCCAACCAAGGAGGGCCTACAGCAACACCTAGATCTGTCCCCAAACCAAGGAGGACCTACAGCAGCATCTCAGTTAGACTAAAATAATGGTGTTACTCCATCAGTAAGTGAACAGAAGATGCTTTAAATAAAGAGGTTGGATATTACCGTTAAACCCACATTAACCAATCATTCACCCCTATGACCCCATGTTGACCCCCATTGTGACCTCTAACCTCGTACCTGCACTTGGTCCACCCGTCCCCCAGGGCAACCCACAGGTGTCTTTCCTCGGCCGTCCCAGCTGAGTGCAGGAAGTCTATAGCCTCTCTGGTCAACAGAGGAACCACCACGCTCTTAGCCAGCTCTGTCCCTCCAGAGGTCTGGATCACCTGGAGGAGAAGAGGTTAAACCATTACCCTCACCACTAACTACTAGGCTCTTAACCAGCTCTGTCCCTCCAGAGGTCTGGATTACCTGGAGGAGAAGAGGTTAAACCATTACCCTCACCACTAACTACTAGGCTCTTAACCAGCTCTGACCCTCCAGAGGTCTGGATCACCTGGAGTAGAAGAGGTTAAACCATTACCCTCACCACTAACTACTAGGCTCTTAACCAGCTCTGTCCCTCCAGAGGTCTGGATCACCTGGAGGAGAAGAGGTTAAACCATTACCCTCACCACTAACTACTAGGCTCTTAACCAGCTCTGTCCCTCCAGAGGTCTGGATCACCTGGAGGAGAAGAGGTTAAACCATTACCCTCACCACTAACTACTAGGCTCTTAACCAGCTCTGACCCTCCAGAGGTCTGGATCACCTGGAGGAGAAGAGGTTAAACCATTACCCTAACCCTCACCACTAACTACTAGGCTCTTAACCAGCTCTGACCCTCCAGAGGTCTGGATCACCTGGAGGAGAAGAGGTTAAACCATTACCCTCACCACTAACTACTAGGCTCTTAACCAGCTCTGACCCTCCAGAGGTCTGGATCACCTGGAGGAGAAGAGGTTAAACCATTACCCTCACCACT
This sequence comes from Salmo salar, assembly GCF_905237065.1. NCBI lineage: Eukaryota > Metazoa > Chordata > Actinopteri > Salmoniformes > Salmonidae > Salmo > Salmo salar. The sequence goes on along the minus strand of NW_025548188.1, from coordinate 56,991 downwards.
AACTACTAGGCTCTTAACCAGCTCTGACCCTCCAGAGGTCTGGATCACCTGGAGTAGAAGAGGTTAAACCATTACCCTCACCACTAACTACTAGGCTCTTAACCAGCTCTGACCCTCCAGAGGTCTGGATCACCTGGAGGAGAAGAGGTTAAACCATTACCCTAACCCTCACCACTAACTACTAGGCTCTTAACCAGCTCTGACCCTCCAGAGGTCTGGATCACCTGGAGGAGAAGAGGTTAAACCATTACCCTCACCACTAACTACTAGGCTCTTAACCAGCTCTGACCCTCCAGAGGTCTGGATCACCTGGAGTAGAAGAGGTTAAACCATTACCCTAGGCTCACCACTAATCTACTAGGCTACCTTAACCAGCTCCTCGACCCTCCAGAGGTCTGGATCACCTGGAGGAGAAGAGGTTAAACCATTACCCTCACCACTAACTACTAGGCTCTTAACCAGCTCTGACCCTCCAGAGGTCTGGATCACCTGGAGGAGAAGAGGTTAAACCATTACCCTCACCACTAACTACTAGGCTCTTAACCAGCTCTGACCCTCCAGAGGTCTGGATCACCTGGAGGAGAAGAGGTTAAACCATTACCCTCACCACTAACTACTAGGCTCTTAACCAGCTCTGACCCTCCAGAGGTCTGGATCACCTGGAGGAGAAGAGGTTAAACCATTACCCTCACCACTAACTACTAGGCTCTTAACCAGCTCTGACCCTCCAGAGGTCTGGATCACCTGGAGGAGAAGAGGTTAAACCATTACCCTCACCACTAACTACTAGGCTCTTAACCAGCTCTGACCCTCCAGAGGTCTGGATCACCTGGAGGAGAAGAGGTTAAACCATTACCCTCACCACTAACTACTAGGCTCTTAACCAGCTCTGACCCTCCAGAGGTCTGGATCACCTGGAGGAGAAGAGGTTAAACCATTACCCTCACCACTAACTACTAGGCTCTTAACCAGCGCTGACCCTCCAGAGGTCTGGATCACCTGGAGGAGAAGAGGTTAAACCATTACCCTCACCACTAACTACTAGGCTCTTAACCAGCTCTGACCCTCCAGAGGTCTGGATCACCTGGAGGAGAAGAGGTTAAACCATTACCCTCACCACTAACTACTAGGCTCTTAACCAGCTCTGACCCTCCAGAGGTCTGGATCACCTGGAGGAGAAGAGGTTAAACCATTACCTAACCTCACCACTAACTACTAGGCTCTTAACCAGCTCTGACCCTCCAGAGGTCTGGATCACCTGGAGGAGAAGAGGTTAAACCATTACCCTCACCACTAACTACTAGGCTCTTAACCAGCTCTGTCCCTCCAGAGGTCTGGATCACCTGGAGGAGAAGAGGTTAAACCATTACCCTCACCACTAACTACTAGGCTCTTAACCAGCTCTGTCCCTCCAGAGGTCTGGATCACCTGGAGGAGAAGAGGTTAAACCATTACCCTCACCACTAACTACTAGGCTCTTAGCCAGCTCTGACCCTCCAGAGGTCTGGATCACCTGGAGTAGAAGAGGTTAAACCATTCTGACTGGTGTGAACAGGAACAGAACATGGAATAACAGAGTAGAGCAGTCTGTCTCTCACCATTCTGAGTGGTGTGAACAGGAAGTGGACCAGGTCGTCAGCGCTTGGATTCTGGATGTGGGACTTCAACTTCCCCTGGAGGAGAGAGAAAAGGAAAGCCTCAAACAAATGTCAAATTAAATAAATAATATATAAATAAATATCATTTATCTTTGGTGTCTTACCAGCAGGTTGAAGGAATGTTTGAACTTCTGGAAACAGTCAACAAACTCCTCCTGAGTAGGAGGCTTGGCTCGCAGCGTTAGCACTCCCTCTGGTGGACAGAGAGAGACATGACAGGTAACACACAGTAATACAGTGGGTGGCTTGGCTCGCAGCGTTAGCACTCCCTCTGGTGGACAGAGAGAGACATGACAGGTAACACACAGTAATACAGTGGGTGGCTTGGCTCGCAGCGTTAGCACTCCCTCTGGTGGACAGAGAGAGACATGACAGGTAACACACAGTATTACAGTGGGAGGCTTGGCTCGCAGCGTTAGCACTCCCTCTGGTGGACAGAGAGAGACATGACAGGTAACACACAGTAATACAGTGGGTGGCTTGGCTCGCAGCGTTAGCACTCCCTCTGGTGGACAGAGAGAGACATGACAGGTTACACACAGTAATACAGTAGGTGGCTTGGCTCGCAGGCGTTAGCACTCCCTCTGGTGGACAGAGAGAGACATGACAGGTAACACACAGTAATACAGTGTGAGGCTTGGCTCGCAGCGTTAGCACTCCCTCTGGTGGACAGAGAGAGACATGACAGGTTACACACAGTAATACAGTAGGAGGCTTGGCTCGCAGCGTTAGCACTCCCTCTGGTGGACAGAGAGAGACATGACAGGTTACACACAGTAATACAGTGGGAGGCTTGGCTCGCAGCGTTAGCACTCCCTCTGGTGGACAGAGAGAGACATGACAGGTTACACACAGTATTACAGTAGGAGGCTTGGCTCGCAGCGTTAGCACTCCCTCTGGTGGACAGAGAGAGACATGACAGGTTACACACAGTAATACAGTGGGAGGCTTGGCTCGCAGCGTTAGCACTCCCTCTGGTGGACAGAGAGAGACATGACAGGTTACACACAGTATTACAGTAGGAGGCTTGGCTCGCAGCGTTAGCACTCCCTCTGGTGGACAGAGAGAGACATGACAGGTTACACACAGTAATACAGTGGGAGGCTTGGCTCGCAGCGTTAGCACTCCCTCTGGTGGACAGAGAGAGACATGACAGGTTACACACAGTATTACAGTGGGAGGCTTGGCTCGCAGCGTTAGCACTCCCTCTGGTGGACAGAGAGAGACATGACAGGTTACACACAGTATTACAGTAGGAGGCTTGGCTCGCAGCGTTAGCACTCCCTCTGGTGGACAGAGAGAGACATGACAGGTTACACACAGTATTACAGTAGGAGGCTTGGCTCGCAGCGTTAGCACTCCCTCTGGTGGACAGAGAGAGACATGACAGGTTACACACAGTAATACAGTGGGAGGCTTGGCTCGCAGCGTTAGCACTCCCTCTGGTGGACAGAGAGAGACATGACAGGTTACACACAGTATTACAGTAGGAGGCTTGGCTCGCAGCGTTAGCACTCCCTCTGGTGGACAGAGAGAGACATGACAGGTTACACACAGTAATACAGTGGGAGGCTTGGCTCGCAGCGTTAGCACTCCCTCTGGTGGACAGAGAGAGACATGACAGGTTACACACAGTATTACAGTGGGAGGCTTGGCTCGCAGCGTTAGCACTCCCTCTGGTGGACAGAGAGAGACATGACAGGTAACACACAGTAATACAGTAGGAGGCTTGGCTCGCAGCGTTAGCACTCCCTCTGGTGGACAGAGAGAGACATGACAGGTTACACACAGTAATACAGTAGGAGGCTTGGCTCGCAGCGTTAGCACTCCCTCTGGTGGACAGAGAGAGACATGACAGGTTACACACAGTAATACAGTGGGAGGCTTGGCTCGCAGCGTTAGCACTCCCTCTGGTGGACAGAGAGAGACATGACAGGTTACACACAGTATTACAGTAGGAGGCTTGGCTCGCAGCGTTAGCACTCCCTCTGGTGGACAGAGAGAGACATGACAGGTTACACACAGTATTACAGTAGGAGGCTTGGCTCGCAGCGTTAGCACTCCCTCTGGTGGACAGAGAGAGACATGACAGGTTACACACAGTAATACAGTAGGAGGCTTGACTCGCAGCGTTAGCACTCCCTCTGGTGGACAGAGAGAGACATGACAGGTTACACATAGTAATACAGTGGGACAGCCACTAGTCTGGTACATACAGTATTACAGTAGGATAGTCACTAGTCTGGTACACACAGTATTACAGTAGGAGGCTTGACTCGCAGCGTTAGCACTCCCTCTGGTGGACAGAGAGAGACATGACAGGTTACACATAGTAATACAGTGGGACAGCCACTAGTCTGGTACATACAGTATTACAGTAGGATAGTCACTAGTCTGGTACACACAGTATTACAGTAGGAGGCTTGGCTCGCAGCGTTAGCACTCCCTCTGGTGGACAGAGAGAGACATGACAGGTAACACACAGTATTACAGTGGGAGGCTTGGCTCGCAGCGTTAGCACTCCCTCTGGTGGACAGAGAGAGACATGACAGGTAACACACAGTAATACAGTGGGTGGCTTGGCTCGCAGCGTTAGCACTCCCTCTGGTGGACAGAGAGAGACATGACAGGTAACACACAGTAATACAGTGGGTGGCTTGGCTCGCAGCGTTAGCACTCCCTCTGGTGGACAGAGAGAGACATGACAGGTTACACACAGTATTACAGTAGGAGGCTTGGCTCGCAGCGTTAGCACTCCCTCTGGTGGACAGAGAGAGACATGACAGGTAACACACAGTAATACAGTGGGTGGCTTGGCTCGCAGCGTTAGCACTCCCTCTGGTGGACAGAGAGAGACATGACAGGTTACACACAGTAATACAGTGGGAGGCTTGGCTCGCAGCGTTAGCACTCCCTCTGGTGGACAGAGAGAGACATGACAGGTTACACACAGTAATACAGTAGGAGGCTTGGCTCGCAGCGTTAGCACTCCCTCTGGTGGACAGAGAGAGACATGACAGGTTACACACAGTATTACAGTAGGAGGCTTGGCTCGCAGCGTTAGCACTCCCTCTGGTGGACAGAGAGAGACATGACAGGTTACACATAGTAATACAGTAGGAGGCTTGGCTCGCAGCGTTAGCACTCCCTCTGGTGGACAGAGAGAGACATGACAGGTTACACATAGTAATACAGTAGGACAGCCACTAGTCTGGTACATACAGTAATACAGTAGGACAGCCACTAGTCTGGTACATACAGTATTACAGTAGGATAAGTCACTAGTCTGGTACATACAGTATTACAGTAGGATAGTCACTAGTCTGGCAACATCGACTGTTTTCCTAATTGCTTCCTGTTTTGATGTAAATGTTGTCTACAGTGGAAGGAACAATCTACTTAAGGAAACAGTAACGAGGTCATGGAGAACTACAAACTAGATCTAAAGAACTACACCACCCAACAGTAACGAGGTCATGGAGAACTACAAACTAGATCTAAAGAACTACACCACCCAACAGTAACGAGGTCATGGACAGTAGAATGAAGATCAGGACCAGGACAGGAGAACTACAAACTAGATCTAAAGAACTACACCACCCAACAGTAACGAGGTCATGGAGAACTACAAACTAGATCTAAAGAACTACACCACGCAACAGTAACGAGGTCATGGACAGTAGAATGAAGATCAGGACCAGGACAGGAGAACTACAAACTAGATCTAAAGAACTACACCACCCAACAGTAATATGACTCACTTTAAACTCCCAGTCGAGGTCATGGACAGTAGAATGAAGATCAGGACCAGGCACAGGAGAACTACAAACTAGATCTAAAGAACTACACCACCCAACAGTAACGAGGTCATGGACAGTAGAATGAAGATCAGGACCAGGACAGGAGAACTACAAACTAGATCTAAAGAACTACACCACCCAACAGTAACGAGGTCATGGAGAACTACAAACTAGATCTAAAGAACTACACCACCCAACAGTAACGAGGTCATGGACAGTAGAATGAAGATCAGGACCAGGACAGGAGAACTACAAACTAGATCTAAAGAACTACACCACCCAACAGTAACGAGGTCATGGACAGTAGAATGAAGATCAGGACCAGGGACAAGAGAACTACAAACTAGATCTAAAGAACTACACCACCCAACAGTAACGAGGTCATGGACAGTAGAATGAAGATCAGGACCAGGACAGGAGAACTACAAACTAGATCTAAAGAACTACACCACCCAACAGTAACGAGGTCATGGAGAACTACAAACTAGATCTAAAGAACTACACCACCCAACAGTAACGAGGTCATGGACAGTAGAATGAAGATCAGGACCAGGACAGGAGAACTACAAACTAGATCTAAAGAACTACACCACCCAACAGTAACGAGGTCATGGACAGTAGAATGAAGATCAGGACCAGGACAAGAGAACTACAAACTAGATCTAAAGAACTACATAACCCACCTCCGGGTCCCTTCTTCCTGTTCTTTTTAGATTTCTTCCTCTTGGAGAGCTCGTTGAAGGCTTCAGCTGCTTTCTGCAGTTTGGTCACGAAGAACTCAATGTGGTCCAGGATGTGGTTCAGGATTTGCTGCGAGAGAAGAAGAAAGTACTGTTTTAAAAGACACACAACCACAGACAGACGGACTTTGTTACTCGCTGAATGAAGTCATGTAATGTAAATGTGGGTGTGATTTTACTCGTCGCTGTCAGGCTCAACATTAGCTGTCGTTGTTGCTGGAGATGCTGCTACGGTCAGTTAGCGTAAAAACACCAGGACTTTCCTTTACTTCAGCAGTTCTCCAAGCTTGGCGAAAATATATATATTTTTTTAAATAGCGTTGGAGAGGAAGGTAGTGCCTCATACCGTTTCACGTTTTGCATTTACTTTGGAAGGACTTTTATTCTGTAATGATTAACTGCTTTACAGACTACTGATCCAAGGCCCCTAATAGTGGTGAATCCTTGTTGTTACTACAGACTACTGATCCAAGGCTCCTAATAGTGGTGAATCCTTGTTGTTACTACAGACTACTGATCCAAGGCTCCTAATAGTGGTGAATCCTTGTTGTTACTACAGACCAGACTACTGATCCAAGGCTCCTAATAGTGGTGAATCCTTGTTGTTACTACAGACTACTGATCCAAGGCTCCTAATAGTGGTGGATCCTTGTTGTTACTACAGACTACTGATCCAAGGCCCCTAATAGTGGTGAATCCTTGTTGTTACTACAGACTACTGATCCAAGGCCCCTAATAGTGGTGAATCCTTGTTGTTACTACAGACAGCTACTGATCCAAGGCTCCTAATAGTGGTGAATCCTTGTTGTTACTACAGACAGCTACTGATCCAAGGCTCCTAATAGTGGTGAATCCTTGTTGTTACTACAGACTACTGATCCAAGGCCCCTAATAGTGGTGAATCCTTGTTGTTACTACAGACTACTGATCCAAGGCTCCTAATAGTGGTGAATCCTTGTTGTTACTACAGACTACTGATCCAAGGCCCCTAATAGTGGTGAATCCTTGTTGTTACTACAGACTACTGATCCAAGGCTCCTAATAGTGGTGAATCCTTGTTGTTACTACAGACTACTGATCCAAGGCCCCTAATAGTGGTGAATCCTTGTTGTTACTACAGACTACTGATCCAAGGCTCCTAATAGTGGTGAATCCTTGTTGTTACTACAGACTACTGATCCAAGGCTCCTAATAGTGGTGAATCCTTGTTGTTACTACAGACACTACTGATCCAAGGCTCCTAATAGTGGTGAATCCTTGTTGTTACTACAGACACTACTGATCCAAGGCCCCTAATAGTGGTGAATCCTTGTTGTTACTACAGAACGACTACTGATCCAAGGCCCCTAATAGTGGTGAATCCTTGTTGTTACTACAGACTACTGATCCAAGGCTCCTAATAGTGGTGAATCCTTGTTGTTACTACAGACTACTGATCCAAGGCTCCTAATAGTGGTGAATCCTTGTTGTTACTACAGACTACTGATCCAAGGCCCCTAATAGTGGTGAATCCTTGTTGTTACTACAGACTACTGATCCAAGGCCCCTAATAGTGGTGAATCCTTGTTGTTACTACAGAACAGACTACTGATCCAAGGCTCCTAATAGTGGTGAATCCTTGTTGTTACTACAGACTACTGATCCAAGGCCCCTAATAGTGGTGGATCCTTGTTGTTACTACAGACTACTGATCCAAGGCCCCTAATAGTGGTGAATCCTTGTTGTTACTACAGACAGACTACTGATCCAAGGCTCCTAATAGTGGTGAATCCTTGTTGTTACTACAGACTACTGATCCAAGGCTCCTAATAGTGGTGAATCCTTGTTGTTACTACAGACTACTGATCCAAGGCTCCTAATAGTGGTGAATCCTTGCTGTTACTACAGAACAGACTACTGATCCAAGGCCCCTAATAGTGGTGAATCCTTGTTGTTACTACAGACTACTGATCCAAGGCTCCTAATAGTGGTGAATCCTTGTTGTTACTACAGACTACTGATCCAAGGCTCCTAATAGTGGTGAATCCTTGTTGTTACTACAGACTACTGATCCAAGGCTCCTAATAGTGGTGGATCCTTGTTGTTACTACAGACTACTGATCCAAGGCCCCTAATAGTGGTGAATCCTTGTTGTTACTACAGACTACTGATCCAAGGCTCCTAATAGTGGTGAATCCTTGTTGTTACTACAGACTACTGATCCAAGGCCCCTAATAGTGGTGAATCCTTTTTTACACAGACTACTGATCCAAGGCCCCTAATAGTGGTGAATCCTTGTTGTTACTACAGACTACTGATCCAAGGCTCCTAATAGTGGTGAATCCTTGTTGTTACTACAGCCCTGTTCTATTGGTTAGTATTAGAAGCACCTATATATGTCTGAAACTGTCATCCACTCTAGAGTTTCCACTCATCTGAACATGGCATCTCATCTTCACCTGAAGACCTGACTCCAGATCAGCCCTGACTCCAGATCAGCCCTGACTCCAGATCAGCCCTGACTCCAGATCAGCCCTGACTCCAGATCAGCCCTGACTCCAGATCAGCCCTGACTCCAGATCAGCCCTGACTCCAGATCAGCCCTGACTCCAGATCAGCCCTGACTCCAGATCAGCCCTGACTCCAGATCAGCCTCTAAAGGATAGTTTCTTTCCTCCAACGATACTGGATCGATTAAACACACTGACTCTACGGCGGCGTCATTTCTGGACGCACGCCGACTCTACGGCCGCCGACTCTACGGCCGCCGACTCTACGGCCGCCGACTCTACGGCCGCCGACTCTACGGCCGCCGACTCTACGGCTGACGGACACAGAGAGAGAGAGAGAGAGGTAGACAGACAGACTGACAGACAGACGGTACCAGTATGTGGTTTCTGGACGGACGGACGGACGGTGGGAAACACTCACCACGTCTCGATCCACTCTGGTAGCCAACATGTCCAGAGGTTCATTCTGGTCCAGATATTGATGCTGTTTATCATCTGATAGAAACAGGTGGAGAAGGAGGACGGGAGGAGAGAGAAGGGAATTAGAATAATGACACAATCTTCCCCAAATGAGCTTATTCTCAAATCAAACCAAATGTTATTTGTCACATGCGCTGAATACAACAGGTATGTAAGACTTTACCGTGAAATGCTTACTTACAGGCTCTTAACCAACAATGCAGAATTGTTTTAAAGTAAATAAGAAAATATTTGCTACAAGAGCATTAGTGAGGTCGGGCGATTAGGCCTGACATGCAGTCGGCGTTCCAATTCATCCCAAAAGTGTTCGATGGGGTTGAGGTCAGGGCTCTGTGCAGGCCAGTCAAGTTCTTCCAAACCCAGATTTGTCCGTCGGACTGCCATATGGTGTTTCATCACTCCAGAGAACGCGGTTCAACTGCTCCGGAGTCCAATGGCGGTGAGCTGTACACCACTCCAGTCGACGCTTGGCATTGCGCATGGTGATCTTAGGCTTGTGTGCGGCTGCTCGGGCCGTGGAAACCCATTTCATGAAGCTCCTGACGAACAGTTATTGTGCTGACGTTGCTTCCAGAGGTAGTTTGGAACTCGGTAGTGAGCGTTGCAACCGAGGACAGATGATTTTTACGTGTGTTTTAGTTCTGTATCAGGTATACAGTAGTACTGTGGGCTGTTTGAGTGTAGCTGTTGTTGTTGTAGTAGTAGTAGTAGTAGTAGTAGTAGCAGTAGCAGTAGCAGTAGTAGTAGTAGTAGTAGTAGTAGTAGCAGTAGCAGCAGCAGCAGTAGTAGCAGTAGCAGCAGCAGCAGCAGCAGCAGCAGCAGCAGCAGCAGCAGCAGCAGCAGCAGCAGCACAGCAGCAGCAGCAGCAGCAGCACAGCACAGCAGCAGCACAGCAGCACGCAGCAGAGCAGCAGCAGCACAGCAGCAGCAGCAGCAGCAGCAGCAGCAGCAGCACAGCAGCAGCAGCAGCAGCAGCAGCAGCAGCACAGCAGCAGCAGCAGCAGCAGCAGCAGTCAGCAGCAGCAGCAGCAGCAGCAGCAGCAGCAGCAGCAGCAGCAGCAGCAGCAGCAGCAGCAGCAGCAGCAGCAGCAGCAGCAGCAGCAGCAGCAGCAGCAGCAGCACACAGCGAGCAGCACAGCAGCAGCAGCAGCAGCAGCAGCAGCAGCAGCAGCACAGCAGCAGCAGCAGCAGCAGCAGCAGCAGCAGCAGCAGCAGCAGCAGCAGCAGCAGCAGCAGCAGCAGCACAGCACAGCAGCAGCAGCACAGCAGCAGCAGCAGCAGCAGCAGCAGCAGCAGCAGCAGCAGCAGCAGCAGCAGCAGCAGCAGCACGCAGCAGCAGCAGCAGCAGCAGCAGCAGCAGCAGCAGCAGCAGCAGCAGCAGCAGCAGCAGCAGCAGCAGCAGCAGCAGCAGCAGTAGCAGCAGCAGCAGCAGCAGCAGCAGCGCAGCAGCAGCAGCAGCAGCAGCACAGCAGCAGCAGCAGCACAGCAGCAGCAGCAGCAGCAGCAGCAGCAGCAGCAGCAGCAGCAGCAGCAGTCACAGCAGCAGCAGCAGCAGCAGCAGCAGCAGCAGCAGCAGCACAGAGCACAGCAGCAGCAGCAGCAGCAGCAGCAGCAGCAGCAGCAGCAGCAGCAGCAGCAGCAGCAGCAGCAGCAGCAGCAGCAGCAGCAGCAGCAGCAGCAGCAGCAGCAGCAGCACAGCAGCAGCAGCAGCAGCAGCAGTGCTGCTAGCAGCAGCAGCAGCAGCAGCAGCAGCAGCAGCAGCAGCAGCAGCAGCAGCAGCAGCTAGCAGCAGCAGCAGCAGCAGCAGCAGCAGCAGCAGCAGCAGCAGCAGCAGCAGCAGCACAGCAGCAGCAGCAGCAGCAGCAGCAGCAGCAGCAGCAGCAGCAGCAGCAGCAGCAGCAGCAGCAGCACAGCAGCAGCAGCAGCAGCAGCAGCAGCAGCAGCAGCAGCAGCAGCAGCAGCAGCAGCAGCACAGCAGCAGCAGCAGCAGCGCAGCAGCAGCAGCACACAGCAGCAGCACAGCAGCAGCAGCAGCAGCACAGCAGCAGCAGCAGCAGCAGCAGCAGCACAGCAGCAGCAGCAGCACACACAGCAGCAGCAGCAGCAGCAGCAGCAGCAGCAGCAGCAGTAGTAGCAGCAGCAGTAGTAGCAGCAGCAGTAGTAGTAGCAGTAGTATAGTAGTAGTAGTAGTAGTAGTAGTAGTAGTAGTAGTAGTAGTAGTAGTAGTAGTAGTAGTTGTTGTTGTTGTTGTTGTTGTTGTCTCTTGAAAAGGAAAAGCTCGTATTCCTGCTTAAATTCCCGAAATATACTTTTCTTCTTAACCTTGTAAAGATTTTTGTTAAAATAGTGATTTATTTGGTCTTTTTATTTCATTTAAATTTCTAAATCAGATGTAACTTTAGTTGAGTATGAGATTATCTCTCCCCTAATGTACCCCCTTAAAGGCCTCCCCTAATGATAACGGGGGTTGGATTATCTCTCCCCTAATGTACCCCCTTAAAGGCCTCCCCTAATGATAACGGGGGTTGGATTATCTCTCCCCTAATGTACCCCCTTAAAGGCCTCCAAATGATATCGGGGGTTGGACTATCTCTCCCCTAATGTACCCCCTTAAAGGCCTCCCAAATGATATCGGGGGTTGGCTTGTCTCTGCCTTCTAGGTCCACATTTGAACATCTCTTTCTCTCACTACATCACCTGGTTGAACCCATAGAACAGCTCTTTCTCTCACTACATCACCTGGTTGAACCCATAGAACAGCTCTTTCTCTCACTACATCACCTGGTTGAAACCATAGAACAGCTCTTTCTCTCACTACATCACCTGGTTGAACCCATAGAACAGCTCTTTCTCTCACTACATCACCTGGTTGAACCCCATAGAACAGCTCTTTCTCTCAACTATCACCTGGTTGAACCCCATAGAACAGCTCTTTCTCTAAACTATCACCTGGTTGAACCCCATAGAACAGCTCTTTCTCTCAACTATCACCTGGTTGAACCCATAGAACAGCTCTTTCTCTCACTACATCACCTGGTTGAACCCATAGAACAGCTTTTTCTCTCAACTATCACCTGGTTGAACCCAATAGAACAGCTCTTTCTCTCAACTATCACCTGGTTGAACCCATAGAACAGCTCTTTCTCTCAACTATCACTTGGTTGAACCCAATAGAACAGCTCTTTCTCTCAACTATCACCTGGTTGAACAGCTCTTTCTCTCAACTATCACCTGGTTGAACCCACAGAACAGCTCTTTATCTAACTACATCACCTGGTTGAACCCATAGAACAGCCCTTTTTCCTCAACTATCACCTGGTTGAACCCATAGAACAGCTCTTTCTCTCACCACATCACCTGGTTGAACCCATAGACCAGCTCTTTCTCTCAACTAATCACCTGGTTGAACCCATAGAACAGCGCTTTCTCTCACTACATCACCTGGTTGAACCCATAGAACAGCTCTTTCTCTCAACTATCACCTGGTTGAACACATAGAACAGCTCTTTCTCTCACTACATCACCTGGTTGAACCCCATAGAACAGCTCTTTCTCTCAACTAATCACCTGGTTGAACCCATAGAACAGCGCTTTCTCTCACTACATCACCTGGTTGAACCCATAGAACAGCTCTTTCTCTCAACTATCACCTGGTTGAACACATAGAACAGCTCTTTCTCTCACTACATCACCTGGTTGAACCCCATAGAACAGCTCTTTCTCTCAACTATCACCTGGTTGAACCCATAGAACAGCTCTATCTCTCACTACATCACCTGGTTGAACCCATAGAACAGCTCTTTCTCTCAACTATCACCTGGTTGAACCCCATAGAACAGCTCTTTCTCTCACTACATCACCTGGTTGAACCCATAGAACAGCTCTTTCTCTCAACTATCACCTGGTTGAACCCATAGAACAGCTCTTTCTCTCACTACATCACCTGGTTGAACCCATAGAACAGTTGTTGAAGTCCATTCATATCATTGACTACAGAGTGACGAACTGCGTATTAGAAGGCAGAACCTTTCAGACTCATTTAAGTCCCTGTAACTTGTGTTTTCTTACAGTCCTGCTGCTCCGCAGCCCAGGCTGACCAGGCTGCCACACGACTCCTCACGTCCACCTGGGTGAGGGTGGCGGGTGGCTCTGGGGCGGGCGCCGCTGGGGGCGGGGGGATGACCCCATCACTCTTCAGAATCATCCTATAGGAGTACGGGAGGAGGAGACGAGAGGAAGACGGACAATCAGATACAGACCCAGACCCAGATACAAACAGAACCCCATACAGCACTGATACAGACCCAGACCCAGATACAAACAGAACCCCATACAGCACTGATACAGACCCAGACCCAGATACAAACAGAACCCCATACAGCACTGATACAGACCCAGACCCAGATACAAACAGAACCCCATACAGCACTGATACAGAACCCATTCTAACAGAGCTCTATAAAGTAACAGAACCCATTATAACAGAGCTCTATAAAGTAACAGAACCCATTATAACAGAACCCATTCTAACAGAGCTCTATAAAGTAACAGAACCCATTCTAACAGAGCTCTATAACGTAACAGAACCCATTATAGTCAGAGACGACAGGTAGATACAGGTGTTCTACCGTAGTGTTTCTGGTCTCTACTACGGTACAGAGTCCAGTCAGAGACGACAGGTAGATACAGGTGTTCTACCGTAGTGTTTCTGGTCTCTACTACGGTACAGAGTCCAGTCAGAGACGACAGGTAGATACAGGTGTTCTACCGTAGTGTTTCTGGTCTCTACTACGGTACAGAGTCCAGTCAGAGACGACAGGTAGATACAGGTGTTCTACCGTAGTGTTTCTGGTCTCTACTACGGTACAGAGTCCAGTCAGAGACGACAGGTAGATACAGGTGTTCTACCGTAGTGTTTCTGGGTCTCTACTACGGTACAGAGTCCAGTCAGAGACGACAGGTAGATACAGGTGTTCTACCGTAGTGTTTCTGGTCTCTACTACGGTACAGAGTCCAGTCAGAGACGACAGGTAGATACAGGTGTTCTACCGTAGTGTTTCTGGGTCTCTACTACGGTACAGAGTCCAGTCAGAGACGACAGGTAGATACAGGTGTTCTACCGTAGTGTTTCTGGTCTCTACTACGGTACAGAGTCCAGTCAGAGACGACAGGTAGATACAGGTGTTCTACCGTAGTGTTTCTGGTCTCTACTACGGTACAGAGTCCAGTCAGAGACGACAGGTAGATACAGGTGTTCTACCGTAGTGTTTCTGGTCTCTACTACGGTACAGAGTCCAGTCAGAGACGACAGGTAGATACAGGTGTTCTACCGTAGTGTTTCTGGGTCTCTACTACGGTACAGAGTCCAGTCAGAGACGACAGGTAGATACAGGTGTTCTACCGTAGTGTTTCTGGTCTCTACTACGGTACAGAGTCCAGTCAGAGACGACAGGTAGATACAGGTGTTCTACCGTAGTGTTTCTGGTCTCTACTACGGTACAGAGTCCAGTCAGAGACGACAGGTAGATACAGGTGTTCTACCGTAGCGTTTCTGGGTCTCTACTACGATACAGAGTCCAGTCAGAGACGACAGGTAGATACAGGTGTTCTACCGTAGCGTTTCTGGGTCTCTACTACGGTACAGAGTCCAGTCAGAGACGACAGGTAGATACAGGTGTTCTACCGTAGCGTTTCTGGTCTCTACTACGGTACAGAGTCCAGTCAGAGACGACAGGTAGATACAGGTGTTCTACCGTAGCGTTTCTGGTCTCTACTACGGTACAGAGTCCAGTCAGAGACGACAGGTAGATACAGGTGTTCTACCGTAGCGTTTCTGGTCTCTACTACGGTACAGAGTCCAGTCAGAGACGACAGGTAGATACAGGTGTTCTACCGTAGTGTTTCTGGTCTCTACTACGGTACAGAGTCCAGTCAGAGACGACAGGTAGATACAGGTGTTCTACCGTAGTGTTTCTGGTCTCTACTACGGTACAGAGTCCAGTCAGAGACGACAGGTAGATACAGGTGTTCTACCGTAGTGTTTCTGGTCTCTACTACGGTACAGAGTCCAGTCAGAGACGACAGGTAGATACAGGTGTTCTACCGTAGTGTTTCTGGTCTCTACTACGGTACAGAGTCCAGTCAGAGACGACAGGTAGATACAGGTGTTCTACCGTAGTGTTTCTGGTCTCTACTACGGTACAGAGTCCAGTCAGAGACGACAGGTAGATACAGGTGTTCTACCGTAGTGTTTCTGGTCTCTACTACGGTACAGAGTCCAGTCAGAGACGACAGGTAGATACAGGTGTTCTACCGTAGTGTTTCTGGTCTCTACTACGGTACAGAGTCCAGTCAGAGACGACAGGTAGATACAGGTGTTCTACCGTAGTGTTTCTGGTCTCTACTACGGTACAGAGTCCAGTCAGAGACGACAGGTAGATACAGGTGTTCTACCGTAGTGTTTCTGGTCTCTACTACGGTACAGAGTCCAGTCAGAGACGACAGGTAGATACAGGTGTTCTACCGTAGTGTTTCTGGGTCTCTACTACGGTACAGAGTCCAGTCAGAGACGACAGGTAGATACAGGTGTTCTACCGTAGTGTTTCTGGTCTCTACTACGGTACAGAGTCCAGTCAGAGACGACAGGTAGATACAGGTGTTCTACCGTAGTGTTTCTGGTCTCTACTACGGTACAGAGTCCAGTCAGAGACGACAGGTAGATACAGGTGTTCTACCGTAGTGTTTCTGGGTCTCTACTACGGTACAGAGTCCAGTCAGAGACGACAGGTAGATACAGGTGTTCTACCGTAGTGTTTCTGGTCTCTACTACGGTACAGAGTCCAGTCAGAGACGACAGGTAGATACAGGTGTTTTACCGTAGTGCTTCTGGTCTCCTCTTCACCTTGCCTCCCTTCTGATCCATCATGGCTCCCTCTATATCAGCCTGGATCAGGTTAGCCTGGAGGAGACAGACAGACAGACAGACAGACAGACAGACAGACAGACAGACAGACAGACAGACAGACAACATATCACTAACTGTGTGTCTGTGTGTGTGTGTGTGTGTGTGTGTGTGTGTGTGTGTGTGTGTGTGTGTGTGTGTGTGTGTGTGTGTGTGTGTGTGTCTCGTGTGTGTGTGTGTGTATGTGTGTGTGTGTGTGTGTGTGTGTGTCTGTATGTGTGTGCGTATGTATGTGTGTGTTTGTATGTGTGTGCGTATGTATGTGTGTGTGTGTGTGTGTGTGCGTATGTATGTGTGTGTGTGTGTGTGTGTGCGTATGTATGTGTGTGTCGTATGTGTGTGTGCGTGTGTGTCTGTCTGCGTGTGTGCCTGTCTCTGTGTGCGTATGTGTGTCTGTCTGTGTGTGTCTGTCTGTCTGTGTGTGCCTGTCTGTGTGTGCGTATATGTATGTGTCTGTCTGTCTGTCTGTCTGTCTGTCTGTCTGTCTGTCTGTCTGTCTGTCTGTCTGTCTGTCTGTCTGTCTGTCTGTCTGTCTGTCTGTCTGTCTGTCTGTCTGTCTGTCTGTCTGTGTGTGTCTGTCTGTGTGTGTGTGTGTGTGTGTGTACCTTGATGTCGTCACACTGGAACAGGTGAAGGTCCGGTTTGCCCTGGCCCGGCTCCTTACACACCAGAGCCAAGATGGAGTCGTAGTTGCAGGATGACATCACCGCCTGGCAGTGCATGATGGTTCCCAAGGGAAAGTTCTCCAACTCATTCTGAAACAATAACAAACAGGTCAGTTATCCAGCTTAAAAACTGTACTGAGACCAGCCCAAACAAACAGGTCAGTTATCCAGCTTAAAAACTGTACTGAGACCAGCCCAAACAAACAGGTCAGTTAACCAGCTTTAAAACTGTACTGAGACCAGCCCAAACAAACAGGTCAGTTAACCAGCTTAAAAACTGTACTGAGACCAGCCCAAACAAACAGGTCAGTTAACAGAACCAGCTTAAAAACTGTACTGAGGCCAGCCCTAACAAACAGGTCAGTTAACAGAACCAGCTTAAAAACTGTACTGAGACCAGCCCTAACAAACAGGTCAGTTATCCAGCTTAAAAACTGTACTGAGGCCAGCCCTAACAAACAGGTCAGTTATCCAGCTTAAAAACTGTACTGAGGCCAGCCCAAACAAACAGGTCAGTTAACCAGCTTAAAAACTGTACTGAGACCAGCCCAAACAAACAGGTC
The DNA here is from genome assembly GCF_905237065.1 of Salmo salar. Taxonomy (NCBI): domain Eukaryota; kingdom Metazoa; phylum Chordata; class Actinopteri; order Salmoniformes; family Salmonidae; genus Salmo; species Salmo salar. The sequence goes on along the minus strand of NW_025548188.1, from coordinate 39,635 downwards.
AGTTATCCAGCTTAAAAACTGTACTGAGACCAGCCCAAACAAACAGGTCAGTTATCCAGCTTAAAAACTGTACTGAGACCAGCCCAAACAAACAGGTCAGTTAACCAGCTTAAAAACTGTACTGAGACCAGCCCTAACAAACAGGTCAGTTAACCAGCTTAAAAACTGTACTGAGACCAGCCCAAACAAACAGGTCAGTTAACAGAACCAGCTTAAAAACTGTACTGAGACCAGCCCTAACAAACAGGTCAGTTAACCAGCTTAAAAACTGTACTGAGGCCAGCCCAAACAAACAGGTCAGTTAACCAGCTTAAAAACTGTACTGAGACCAGCCCTAACAAACAGGTCAGTTAACCAGCTTAAAAACTGTACTGAGACCAGCCCTAACAAACAGGTCAGTTATCCAGCTTAAAAACTGTACTGAGACCAGCCCAAACAAACAGGTCAGTTATCAAAACCAGCTTAAAAACTGTACTGAGACCAGCCCAAACAAACAGGTCAGTTAACCAGCTTAAAAACTGTACTGAGACCAGCCCTAACAAACAGGTCAGTTATCAAAACCAGCTTAAAAACTGTACTGAGACCAGCCCAAACAAACAGGTCAGTTAACCAGCTTAAAAACTGTACTGAGACCAGCCCAAACAAACAGGTCAGTTAACAGAACCAGCTTAAAAACTGTACTGAGACCAGCCCTAACAAACAGGTCAGTTATCAGAACCAGCTTAAAAACTGTACTGAGACCAGCCCTAACAAACAGGTCAGTTATCCAGCTTAAAAACTGTACTGAGACCAGCCCAAACAAACAGGTCAGTTATCCAGCTTAAAAACTGTACTGAGACCAGCCCTAACAAACAGGTCAGTTATCCAGCTTAAAAACTGTACTGAGACCAGCCCTAACAAACAGGTCAGTTATCCAGCTTAAAAACTGTACTGAGACCAGCCCAAACAAACAGGTCAGTTATCAAAACCAGCTTAAAAACTGTACTGAGACCAGCCCAAACAAACAGGTCAGTTAACCAGCTTAAAAACTGTACTGAGACCAGCCCTAACAAACAGGTCAGTTATCAAAACCAGCTTAAAAACTGTACTGAGACCAGCCCAAACAAACAGGTCAGTTAACCAGCTTAAAAACTGTACTGAGACCAGCCCAAACAAACAGGTCAGTTAACAGAACCAGCTTAAAAACTGTACTGAGACCAGCCCTAACAAACAGGTCAGTTATCAGAACCAGCTTAAAAACTGTACTGAGGCCAGCCCTAACAAACAGGTCAGTTATCAGAACCAGCTTAAAAACTGTACTGAGGCCAGCCCAAACAAACAGGTCAGTTAACCAGCTTAAAAACTGTACTGAGGCCAGCCCAAACAAACAGGTCAGTTAACAGAACCAGCTTAAAAACTGTACTGAGACCAGCCCTAACAAACAGGTCAGTTATCAGAACCAGCTTAAAAACTGTACTGAGGCCAGCCCTAACAAACAGGTCAGTTATCAGAACCAGCTTAAAAACTGTACTGAGACCAGCCCAAACAAACAGGTCAGTTATCCAGCTTAAAAACTGTACTGAGGCCAGCCCAAACAAACAGGTCAGTTAACCAGCTTAAAAACTGTACTGAGACCAGCCCAAACAAACAGGTCAGTTATCAGAACCAGCTTAAAAACTGTACTGAGGCCAGCCCAAACAAACAGGTCAGTTAACCAGCTTAAAAACTGTACTGAGACCAGCCCTAACAAACAGGTCAGTTAACAGAACCAGCTTAAAAACTGTGCTGAGACCAGCCCAAACAAACAGGTCAGTTATCAGAACCAGCTTAAAAACTGTACTGAGGCCAGCCCAAACAGACAGGTCAGTTATCAAAACCAGCTTAAAAACTGTACTGAGACCAGCCCAAACAAACAGGCCAGTTAACCAGCTTAAAAACTGTACTGAGGCCAGCCCAAACAAACAGGTCAGTTATCAGAACCAGCTTAAAAACTGTACTGAGGCCAGCCCAAACAAACAGGTCAGTTATCAGAACCAGCTAAAAACTGTACTGAGACCAGCCCAAACAAACAGGTCAGTTAACCAGCTTAGAAACTGTACTGAGACCAGCCCAAACAAACAGGTCAGTTAACCAGCTTAAAAACTGTACTGAGGCCAGCCCAAACAAACAGGTCAGATAACAGAACCAGCTTAAAACTGTACTGAGGCCAGCCCAAACAAACAGGTCAGTTATCAGAACCAGCTTAAAAACTGTACTGAGGCCAGCCCAAACAAACAGGTCAGTTAACCAGCTTAAAAACTGTACTGAGGCCAGCCCAAACAAACAGGTCAGTTATCAGAACCAGCTTAAAAACTGTACTGAGGCCAGCCCTAACAAACAGGTCAGTTAACAGAACCAGCTTAAAACTGTACTGAGACCAGCCCAAACAAACAGGTCAGTTAACAGAACCAGCTTAAAACTGTACTGAGGCCAGCCCAAACAGACAGGTCAGTTAACAGAACCAGCTTAAAACTGTACTGAGACCAGCCCTAACAAACAGGTCAGTTAACAGAACCAGCTTAAAACTGTACTGAGGCCAGCCCTAACAAACAGGTCAGTTAACAGAACCAGCTTAAAACTGTACTGAGGCCAGCCCTAACAAACAGGTCAGTTATCAGAACCAGCTTAAAACTGTACTGAGACCAGCCCAAACAAACAGGTCAGTTATCAGAACCAGCTAAAAACTGTACTGAGACCAGCCCAAACAAACAGGTCAGTTAACCAGCTTAAAAACTGTACTGAGGCCAGCCCAAACAAACAGGTCAGTTAACAGAACCAGCTTAAAAACTGTACTGAGGCCAGCCCAAACAAACAGGTCAGTTAACAGAACCAGCTTAAAAACTGTACTGAGACCAGCCCAAACAAACAGGTCAGTTAACAGAACTAGCTTAAAAACTGTACTGAGGCCAGCCCTAACAAACAGGTCAGTTAACAGAACCAGCTTAGAAACTGTACTGAGACCAGCCCAAACAAACAGGTCAGTTAACCAGCTTAAAAACTGTACTGAGACCAGCCCTAACAAACAGGTCAGTTAACAGAACCAGCTTAAAAACTGTACTGAGGCCAGCCCAAACAAACAGGTCAGTTAACAGAACCAGCATAAAAACTGTACTGAGATCAGCCCAAACAAACAGGTCAGTTAACAGAACCAGCTTAAAAACTGTACTGAGGCCAGCCCAAACAAACAGGTCAGTTAACAGAACCAGCTTAAAAACTGTACTGAGGCCAGCCCTAACAAACAGGTCAGTTAACAGAACCAGCTTAAAAACTGTGCTGAGACCAGCCCAAACAACAGGTCAGTTATCAGAACCAGCTTAAAAACTGTACTGAGGCCAGCCCAAACAGACAGGTCAGCCTCTGAATATTCAGGTCATTAAGGTAGTTATGGAGTCACTGTGAACTTGTGGTTAAAACTTGGTGTACAAAGTTCCCAGAGGAAAGTTAACTTCACTAGGGTAGGGGGCAGCGTTCGGCCCAAAGTAAACTGCCTGCTACTCAGGCCCAGAAGCTAGGATATGCATATAATTGGTAGATTTGGATAGAAAACACTCTAAAGTTTCCAAAACTGTTAAAATAATGTCTGTGAGTATAACAGAACTGATACGGCAGGCGAAAACCTGAAGAAAATCCATCCAAGAAGTGCCTTTATTTTGAAATGCCTGTTTTTTCCATTGAAAGCCTATCCACCAAACAAAGACTTATGACCCAGTTCACGATTTCTATAGCTTCTTCTACATGTGGCCAGTCTTTAGGCATTGTTTCAGGCTTTTACTCTGAAAAATGAAGGAGATACAGCACTTTCAATGAGTGGACAGTGGACATTTCCAGACATGAGTCCAGCGCGACCGGGAGCGCGACATTCTAGTTTCTCGTTTTCTATCGACGAAGCTTTTTTGTCCGGTTGAAATATTATCGATTATTTACGACAAAAACAACTTGAGGATTGATTATAAACATCGTTTGACATGTTTCTATGAACCTTTACGGTACTTTTTAGATTTTTCGTCTGGAATACTGAACAAAACGCACCAACAAAAGATTGAGATTTTTGGACACAAAGAGGGACATTATCGAACAAAACGAACATGTATTGTGTAACACGGAGTCTTCGGAGTGCAACCGTATGAAGATCGTCAAAGGTAAGTGATTCATTTTATGGCTATTTCTTACTTTTGTTACTCCTCTATTTGGCTGCTAACTGTTTGTAATGATTTGTCTGCTGGGCGCTGTTCTCAGATAATCGCATGGTTTGCTTTCGCCGTAAAGCCTTTTTTGAAATCTGACACAGCGGTTGGATTAACAAGAAGTTAATCTTTAAGCTGGGGTATAACACTTTTATCTTTTATGTTTATTATGAGAATTTCTGTTTTTGAATTTGGCGCTCTGCAATCTCACTGGATGTTGTCCGAGTGATCAAACCACTGATCAAAACCGTCCTTGTTAAAGGCTTTGCATGGTCAATCCGCTGTCTGTAGTGGCTGTACAGCGTTACAGTGGTACGACCTCTGTAGTGGGCTGTGACAGCGTTACAGTGGTACGACCTCTGTAGTGGGCTGTGACAGCGTTACAGTGGTACGACCTCTGTAGTGGGCTGTGACAGCGTTACAGTGGTACGACCTCTGTAGTGGGCTGTGACAGCGTTACAGTGGTACGACCTCTGTAGTGGCTGTACAGCGTTACAGTGGTACGACCTCTGTAGTGGGCTGTGACAGCGTTACAGTGGTACGACCTCTGTAGTGACTGTACAGCGTTACAGTGGTACGACCTCTGTAGTGGGCTGTGACAGCGTTACAGTGGTACGACCTCTGTAGTGGGCTGTGACAGCGTTACAGTGGTACGACCTCTGTAGTGGACTGTTACAGTGGTACGACCTCTGTAGTGACTGTACAGCGTTACAGTGGTACGACCTCTGTAGTGGGCTGTGACAGCGTTACAGTGGTACGACCTCTGTAGTGGACTGTTACAGTGGTACGACCTCTGTAGTGGACTGTTACAGTGGTACGACCTCTGTAGTGACTGTACAGCGTTACAGTGGTACGACCTCTGTAGTGGGCTGTGACAGCGTTACAGTGGTACGACCTCTGTAGTGGGCTGTGACAGCATTACAGTCGATGCACCTGGCTGTACAGCGTTACAGTGGTACGACCTCTGTAGTGGGCTGTGACAGCGTTACAGTGGTACGACCTCTGTAGTGACTGTACAGCGTTACAGTGGTACGACCTCTGTAGTGGGCTGTGACAGCGTTACAGTGGTACGACCTCTGTAGTGGGCTGTGACAGCGTTACAGTGGTACGACCTCTGTAGTGGACTGTTACAGTGGTACGACCTCTGTAGTGACTGTACAGCGTTACAGTGGTACGACCTCTGTAGTGGGCTGTTACAGCGTTACAGTGGTACGACCTCTGTAGTGGACTGTTACAGTGGTACGACCTCTGTAGTGACTGTACAGCGTTACAGTGGTACGACCTCTGTAGTGACTGTACAGCGTTACAGTGGTACGACCTCTGTAGTGGACTGTTACAGCGTTACAGTGGTACGACCTCTGTAGTGACTGTACAGCGTTACAGTGGTACGACCTCTGTAGTGGCTGTACAGCGGTACAGTGGTACGACCTCTGTAGTGGGCTGTTACAGCGTTACAGTGGTACGACCTCTGTAGTGGGCTGTGACAGTGGTACGACCTCTGTAGTGGGCTGTGACAGTGGTACGACCTCTGTAGTGGACTGTGACAGTGGTACAACCTCTGTAGTGAGCTGTGACAGTGGTACGACCTCTGTAGTGGGCTGTTACAGCGTTACAGTGGTACGACCTCTGTAGTGGCTGTACAGCGTTACAGTGGTACGACCTCTGTAGTGGACTGTGACAGCGTTACAGTGGTACGACCTCTGTAGTGAGCTGTGACAGCGTTACAGTGGTACGACCTCTGTAGTGGACTGTTACAGCGTTACAGTGGTACGACCTCTGTAGTGGGCTGTGACAGCGTTACAGTGGTACGACCTCTGTAGTGGACTGTTACAGTGGTACGACCTCTGTAGTGACTGTACAGCGTTACAGTGGTACGACCTCTGTAGTGGACTGTACAGCGTTACAGTGGTACGACCTCTGTAGTGGACTGTTACAGCGTTACAGTGGTACGACCTCTGTAGTGGACTGTTACAGCGTTACAGTGGTACGACCTCTGTAGTGGCTGTACAGTGGTACAGTGGTACGACCTCTGTAGTGGGCTGTTACAGCGTTACGACCTCTGTAGTGGGCTGTGACAGTGGTACGACCTCTGTAGTGGACTGTTACAGTGGTACGACCTCTGTAGTGACTGTACAGCGTTACAGTGGTACGACCTCTGTAGTGGCTGTTACAGTGGTACGACCTCTGTAGTGGACTGTTACAGCGTTACAGTGGTACGACCTCTGTAGTGACTGTACAGCGTTACAGTGGTACGACCTCTGTAGTGGCTGTACAGTGGTACAGTGGTACGACCTCTGTAGTGGGCTGTGACAGTGGTACGACCTCTGAGTGGGCGTGACAGTGGTACGACCTCTGTAGTGGGCTGTGACAGTGGTACGACCTCTGTAGTGGACTGTGACAGTGGTACGACCTCTGTAGTGGGCTGTTACAGCGTTACAGTGGTACGACCTCTGTAGTGGGCTGTTACAGCGTTACAGTGGTACGACCTCTGTAGTGGCTGACAGCGTTTCCGGTAGTACGACCTCTGTAGTGGACTGTTACAGCGTTACAGCGGCGACGACCTCTGTGTGAGCGCTACCGAGTGGACTTTACGGTGCGTCGTGTGCGACCTCTGTCCAGAAGTCAGGGCATCAATAGATCTGGCGTTTCCCTGAGCATGGCAGAGCTGTTGTGAAGGAAGTTGTGTTCATACAGGACACCCCGTCTAGCGTCAGCATTACAACACGTGGACACGGCCATGGGGGTACGGGGCGCCAGCTGGCCTCTGCACGCCTCCGGAAGCTCCACTATCGGTAGTGGAGCGGTCAGGGCGTGGCAGGGGGGGGTTTGTTTTGTAGGTATTTTGGGGGTTTTCTGTTTCTATGTGGGTTTGTTCTAGTTATCATTTTCTATGTGTTGGTTTTCATGTTTCGGCCGAGTATGGATTCCAATCAGAGGCAGGTGTCTTTCGTTGTCTCTGATTGGAAGCCATACTTAGGCAGCCTGTTTTTCCTTTTGGGGTTTGTGGGTAGTTGTTTTCCGTTCTAGTCGTCTGAGTGTACCTGACGGGACTGTGTTGGTCGTTTTTTGTTATTTTGTCAAGTGTGTTCATTAAAAGATTTCGAAAATGAGCACTATCCACGCTCCGTCTCGGGCTCCATTTTACGACGCCTGTGACAGTCACCTTCCGTACAGCACCTACGTCAAGCATAAATTGTTTTTTTCGAGAGAGCCAGTAGCCAGATAACTTTCAGTAATTCCTGATATGATACCGCTGGTCTAGCCAGTAGGTCCCATGATGCCCCTGTCCAGCGTACCACAGCTGGTCCCTTCAGACGGCCTTTCTGCTCACCCACCTTGGTCTCTGGGTCGATGAGGCTGACCGTCTTCTCCTCCACCTGCAGCAGCATGTCCTGGGTCCATACCTAATATCAAACCAATAGGAATATATTGGATCTGTACAGCAGCTACATTATCAAAACCAATAGGAATATATTGGATCTGGACAGCAGCTACATTATCAAAACCAATAGGAATATATTGGATCTGTACAGCAGCTACATTATCAAACCAATAGGAATATATTGGATCTGTACAACAGCTACATTATCAAACAAATAGGAATACATTGGATCTGTACAGCAGCTACATTATCAAACCAATAGGAATATATTGGATCTTTACAGCAGCTACGTTATCAAACCAATAGGAATACATTGGATCTGTACAGCAGCTACATTATCAAACCAATAGGAATATATTGGATCTGTACAGCAGCTACATTATCAAACCAATAGGAATATATTGGATCTGTACAGCAGCTACATTATCAAACCAATAGGAATACATTGGATCTGTACCAATAGGAATATATTGGATCTGTACAGCAGCTACATTATCAAACCAATAGGAATACATTCGATCTGTACAGCAGCTACATTATCAAACCAATAGGAATATATTGGATCTGTACAGAAGCTACATTATCAAAACCAATAGGAATATATTGGATCTGTACAGCAGATGGGAAACAGAATCATTATCTCCTGCGCCTCACCTTTCCCTTGGCGTCCAGGAGGCGGAGCTTCCTGATTCCATCCTCAGTGTTGATCATGGCTTCCTTCCTGTCCAGAACAAATGTGGTCAGGTGCTGAGGGGAGAAAGGAGAGGGGGAGAGGGTTTGGGACACAGAGGGGGAGATGAGATGGGAGAGGGTTTGGGGACACAGAGGGGATAGGAGAGGGGGAGATGGGAGAGGGTTTGGGGACACAGAGGGGATAGGAGAGATGGGAGAGGGGAGAGGGTTTGGGGGACACAGAGGGGATAGGAGAGATGGGAGAGGGAGAGGGTTTGGGACACAGAGGGGATAGGAGAGATGGGAGAGGGGAGAGGGTTTGGGGACACAGAGGGGATAGGAGAGATGGGAGATGGGGAGAGGGTTTTGGGGACACAGAGGGGATAGGAGAGATGGGAGATGGGGAGAGGGTTTGGGACACAGAGGGGGGAGATTAGTAACAATCTCTACCCTACCACTAACACACTGTATGTACAGTAGTAGACTGACCTCTACGTGGTACTGGGAGGTGTTCGTCATGCTGTATGTACAGTAGTAGACTGACCTCTACGTGGTACTGTGAGGGTGGTAGTCATGCTGTATGTACAGTAGTAGACTGACCTCTACGTGGTACTGGGAGGTGTTCGTCATGCTGTATGTAGACTGACCTCTACGTGGTACTGGGAGGTGTTCGTCATGCTGTATGTACAGTAGTAGACTGACCTCTACGTGGTACTGGGAGGTGTTCGTCATGCTGTATGTACAGTAGTAGACTGACCTCTACGTGGTACTGGGAGGTGTTCGTCATGCTGTATGTACAGTAGTAGACTGACCTCTACGTGGTACTGGGAGGTGTTCGTCATGCTGTATGTACAGTAGTAGACTGACCTCGACGTGGTACTGTGAGGGTGGTAGTCATGCTGTATGTAGACTGACCTCTACGTGGTACTGTGAGGGTGGTAGTCATGCTGTATGTACAGTAGTAGACTGACCTCGACGTGGTACTGGGAGGTGTTCGTCATGCTGTATGTACAGTAGTAGACTGACCTCTACGTGGTACTGGGAGGTGTTCGTCATGCTGTATGTACAGTAGTAGACTGACCTCTACGTGGTACTGGGAGGTGTTCGTCATGCTGTATGTAGACTGACCTCTACGTGGTACTGGGAGGTGTTCGTCATGCTGTATGTACAGTAGTAGACTGACCTCTACGTGGTACTGGGAGGTGTTCGTCATGCTGTATGTACAGTAGTAGACTGACCTCACGTGGTACTGGGAGGTGTTCGTCATGCTGTATGTACAGTAGTAGACTGACCTCTACGTGGTACTGGGAGGTGTTCGTCATGCTGTATGTACAGTAGTAGACTGACCTCGACGTGGTACTGTGAGGGTGGTAGTCATGCTGTATGTAGACTGACCTCTACGTGGTACTGTGAGGGTGGTAGTCATGCTGTATGTACAGTAGTAGACTGACCTCGACGTGGTACTGGGAGGTGTTCGTCATGCTGTATGTACAGTAGTAGACTGACCTCTACGTGGTACTGGGAGGTGTTCGTCATGCTGTATGTAGACTGACCTCTACGTGGTACTGTGAGGGTGTTAGTCATGCTGTATGTACAGTAGTAGACTGACCTCTACGTGGTACTGGGAGGTGTTCGTCATGCTGTATGTACAGTAGTAGACTGACCTCTACGTGGTACTGTGAGGGTGTTAGTCATGCTGTATGTACAGTAGTAGACTGACCTCTACGTGGTACTGTGAGGGTGTTAGTCATGCTGTATGTACATTAGTAGACTGACCTCTACGTGGTACTGTGAGGGTGTTAGTCATGCTGTATGTACAGTAGTAGACTGACCTCTACGTGGTACTGGGAGGTGTTCGTCATGCTGTATGTACAGTAGTAGACTGACCTCTACGTGGTACTGGGAGGTGTTCGTCATGCTGTATGTACAGTAGTAGACTGACCTCTACGTGGTACTGGGAGGTGTTAGTCATGCTGTATGTACAGTAGTAGACTGACCTCTACGTGGTACTGTGAGGGTGGTAGTCATGCTGTATGTACAGTAGTAGACTGACCTCTACGTGGTACTGGGAGGTGTTAGTCATGCTGTATGTACAGTAGTAGACTGACCTCTACGTGGTACTGGGAGGTGTTCGTCATGCTGTATGTACAGTAGTAGACTGACCTCTACGTGGTACTGTGAGGGTGGTAGTCATGCTGTATGTACAGTAGTAGACTGACCTCGACGTGGTACTGTGAGGGTGTTAGTCATGCTGTATGTACAGTAGTAGACTGACCTCTACGTGGTACTGGGAGGTGTTCGTCATGCTGTATGTACAGTAGTAGACTGACCTCTACGTGGTACTGGGAGGTGTTCGTCATGCTGTATGTACAGTAGTAGACTGACCTCTACGTGGTACTGGGAGGTGTTCGTCATGCTGTATGTAGACTGACCTCTACGTGGTACTGGGAGGTGTTCGTCATGCTGTATGTACAGTAGTAGACTGACCTCTACGTGGTACTGGGAGGGTGGTAGTCATGCTGTATGTACAGTAGTAGACTGACCTCTACGTGGTACTGGGAGGTGTTCGTCATGCTGTATGTACAGTAGTAGACTGACCTCTACGTGGTACTGGGAGGTGTTCGTCATGCTGTATGTACAGTAGAAGACTGACCTCTTACGTGGTACTGCCGGTACTGTGAGGTGTTCGTCATGCTGTATGTACAGTAGTAGACTGACCTCTACGTGGTACTGTGAGGTGTTCGTCATGCTGTATGTACAGTAGTAGACTGACCTCTACGTGGTACTGGGAGGTGTTCGTCATGCTGTATGTACAGTAGTAGACTGACCTCTACGTGGTACTGTGAGGGTGGTAGTCATGCTGTATGTACAGTAGTAGACTGACCTCTACGTGGTACTGGGGAGGTGTTCGTCATGCTGTATGTACAGTAGTAGACTGACCTCGACGTGGTACTGGGAGGGTGTTAGTCATGCTGTATGTACAGTAGTAGACTGACCTCTACGTGGTACTGGGAGGTGTTCGTCATGCTGTATGTACAGTAGTAGACTGACCTCTACGTGGTACTGGGAGGTGTTAGTCATGCTGTATGTACAGTAGTAGACTGACCTCTACGTGGTACTGGGAGGGTGGTAGTCATGCTGTATGTACAGTAGTAGACTGACCTCTACGTGGTACTGGGAGGTGTTCGTCATGCTGTATGTACAGTAGTAGACTGACCTCTACGTGGTACTGGGAGGTGTTCGTCATGCTGTATGTACAGTAGTAGACTGACCTCTACGTGGTACTGGGAGGTGTTCGTCATGCTGTTGATGCTGTTTTTGGTGTAGTTCTTCCGTTGTTCTGGAGAACGACAGGACACAGTCATATTACAGCATCTAGACAGAACTACAGTCATATTATACCATCTAGACAGAACTACAGTCATATTATACCATCTAGACAGAACTACAGTCATATTACAGCATCTAGACAGAACTACAGTCATATTACAGCATCTAGACAGAACTACAGTCATATTACAGCATCTAGACAGAACTACAGTCATATTATAGCATCTAGACAGAACTACAGTCATATTACAGCATCTAGACAGAACTACAGTCATATTATAGCATCTAGACAGAACTACAGTCATATTACAGCATCTACACAGAACTACAGTCATATTACAGCATCTACACAGAACTACAGTCATATTATAGCATCTAGACAGAACTACAGTCATATTATAGCATCTAGACAGAACTACAGTCATATTACAGCATCTAGACAGAACTACAGTCATATTATAGCATCTAGACAGAACTACAGTCATATTACAGCATCTAGACAAAACTACAGTCATATTACAGCATCTAGACAGAACTACAGTCATATTACAGCATCTAGACAGAACTACAGTCATATTACAGCATCTAGACAGAACTACAGTCATATTACAGCATCTAGACAGAACTACAGTCATATTACAGCATCTAGACAGAACTACAGTCATATTATAGCATCTAGACAGAACTACAGTCATATTACAGCATCTAGACAGAACTACAGTCATATTACAGCATCTACACAGAACTACAGTCATATTACAGCATCTAGACAGAACTACAGTCATATTATAGCATCTAGACAGAACTACAGTCATATTACAGCATCTAGACAGAACTACAGTCATATTATAGCATCTACACAGAACTACAGTCATATTATAGCATCAAGACAGAACTACAGTCATATTACAGCATCTACACAGAACTACAGTCATATTACAGCATCTAGACAGAACTACAGTCATATTACAGCATCTACACAGAACTACAGTCATATTATAGCATCTACACAGAACTACAGTCATATTACAGCATCTAGACAGAACTACAGTCATATTACAGCATCTAGACAGAACTACAGTCATATTACAGCATCTACACAGAACTACAGTCATATTACAGCATCTAGACAGAACTACAGTCATATTACAGCATCTAGACAGAACTACAGTCATATTACAGCATCTAGACAGAACTACAGTCATATTATAGCATCTACACAGAACTAGTCATATTATAGCATCTAGACAGAACTACAGTCATATTACAGCATCTAGACAGAACTACAGTCATATTACAGCATCTAGACAGAACTACAGTCATATTATAGCATCTAGACAGAACTACAGTCATATTACAGCATCTAGACAGAACTACAGTCATATTATAGCATCTAGACAGAACTACAGTCATATTACAGCATCTAGACAAAACTACAGTCATATTACAGCATCTAGACAGAACTACAGTCATATTACAGCATCTAGACAGAACTACAGTCATATTACAGCATCTAGACAGAACTACAGTCATATTACAGCATCTAGACAGAACTACAGTCATATTACAGCATCTAGACAGAACTACAGTCATATTATAGCATCTAGACAGAACTACAGTCATATTACAGCATCTAGACAGAACTACAGTCATATTACAGCATCTACACAGAACTACAGTCATATTACAGCATCTAGACAGAACTACAGTCATATTATAGCATCTAGACAGAACTACAGTCATATTACAGCATCTAGACAGAACTACAGTCATATTATAGCATCTACACAGAACTACAGTCATATTATAGCATCAAGACAGAACTACAGTCATATTACAGCATCTACACAGAACTACAGTCATATTACAGCATCTAGACAGAACTACAGTCATATTACAGCATCTACACAGAACTACAGTCATATTATAGCATCTACACAGAACTACAGTCATATTACAGCATCTAGACAGAACTACAGTCATATTACAGCATCTAGACAGAACTACAGTCATATTACAGCATCTACACAGAACTACAGTCATATTACAGCATCTAGACAGAACTACAGTCATATTACAGCATCTAGACAGAACTACAGTCATATTACAGCATCTAGACAGAACTACAGTCATATTATAGCATCTACACAGAACTAGTCATATTATAGCATCTAGACAGAACTACAGTCATATTACAGCATCTAGACAGAACTACAGTCATATTACAGCATCTAGACAGAACTACAGTCATATTATAGCATCTAGACAGAACTACAGTCATATTACAGCATCTAGACAGAACTACAGTCATATTACAGCATCTAGACAGAACTACAGTCATATTACAGCATCTACACAGAACTACAGTCATATTATAGCATCTACACAGAACTACAGTCATATTACAGCATCTAGACAGAACTACAGTCATATTACAGCATCTAGACAGAACTACAGTCATATTATAGCATCTAGACAGAACTACAGTCATATTACAGCATCTAGACAGAACTACAGTCATATTACAGCATCTAGACAGAACTACAGTCATATTATAGCATCTAGACAGAACTACAGTCATATTACAGCATCTAGACAGAACTACAGTCATATTACAGCATCTAGACAGAACTACAGTCATATTACAGCATCTAGACAGAACTACAGTCATATTACAGCATCTAGACAGAACTACAGTCATATTAAAGCATCTACACAGAACTACAGTCATATTATAGCATCTACACAGAACTACAGTCATATTACAGCATCTACACAGAACTACAGTCATATTGTAGCATCTAGACAGAACTACAGTCATATTATAGCATCTACACAGAACTAGTCATATTATAGCATCTAGACAGAACTACAGTCATATTACAGCATCTAGACAGAACTACAGTCATATTACAGCATCTAGACAGAACTACAGTCATATTATAGCATCTAGACAGAACTACAGTCATATTACAGCATCTAGACAGAACTACAGTCATATTACAGCATCTACAACAGAACTACAGTCATATTACAGCATCTAGACAGA